>NC_058083.1:494529324-494824324 GCF_014858855.1 Bufo gargarizans
AAAATAAAATAGACATATTTGGTATTGCCGCGTCCGCATATTTGGTAAAGCCATTTTAGTCACCTTACATCACAAAAAGTGCAACACATGTGATCAAAAAGGCGTATGTCCCATTAAATGGTACCAATAAAAACTGTCACCTCATCCCCGCAAAAAATGAGCCCCTACATAAAAAATCTCTCAAAAAATAAAAAAAATATAGCTCTCAGAACATGGACACATTAAAACATAATTTTTTTGTTTCAAAAATACTATTATTGTGTAAAACTTAAATAAATAAGAAAAAGTATACATAGTTGGTATCGCCACGTCTGTAACAATCTGCTCTATAAAAATGTCACTTGACCGTACCCCTCAGGTGAACGCTGTAATAATAAATAAATAAATAAAAACTGTGCTAAAACAACCTATTTTTACTCACCTTGCTCCATAAAGTGTTATAATGAATGATCAAAAAATCATATGTACCCAAAAATAGTACCAATAAAACTGGCACCTTATCCCCTAGTTTCCAAATGGGGTCACTTCTTGGGAATTTCTACTGTAAGGGTGCATCAGGGGGGCTTCAAATGGGACATGGCATCTAAAAACCATGTGGAGTTCCTTTTCTTCTGCGCCCTGCCGTGTGCCCATACATCAGTTTACGTCCACATGTGGGGTGTTTCTGTAAACCGCAGAATCTGGGTATTAAATATTAAGTTTTGTTTGGCTGTTAACCATCGATGTGTTAAAGAAAAAAATGGAATTAAAATGGAAAATCTGCCCAAAAAGTGAAATTAAAAAATTTGATCTCCATTTTCCTTTAATTCTTGTGGAACACCTAAAGGGTTAACAAAGCTTGTAAATCGGTTTTAAGTAGCTTGAGGGGTGTAGTTTCTACAATGGGGTTATTAATGGGGATGTCCACTATGTAGGCCCCACAAAGTGACCTCAGACCTGAACTGGTCCTTAAAAAGTGGGTTTTTGCAATTTTCTTAAAATTTTGAGAATTGCTTCTAAACTTTTAAGCCTCCTAACGTTCTAAAAAAATAAAATGACATTTCCAAAATGATGCCAACATAAAGTAGACATATGGGGAATTTTAAGTAATAATATTTTATGAGGTATCACTTTCTGTTTTAAAAAGCAAAGAAATTGAAATTTAGAAAATTGCTAATTTTTCTAAATTTTTGGTAAATTTAGGATTTTTTTCATAAATAAAGGTGAAATATATTGACTCAAATGTATGACTATCATGAAGTACAATATGTCACGAGAAAACAATCTCTGAATGACTTGGATAAGTAAAGGCGTTCCAAAGTTATTACCACATAAAGTGAGATATGTCAGTTTTGCAAAATTAGGCCTGGTCAGGAAGGGGGCAAATGGCCCAGATGGGAAGTGGTTAAAGGGTTTGTCACTTCAGCAAATGGCATTTATCATGTAGACAGAGTTAATACAAGGCACTTACTAATGTATTGTGATTGTCCATATTGCCTCCTTTGCTGGCTGGATTCATTTTTCCATCACATTATGCGCTGCTTGTTTCCATGGTTATGGCCACCTTGCAATCCAGCAGCGGTGGTTGTGCTTGCACACTATAGGAAAAAGTGCTGGCCTCTTGGGTAGCTGGGACCGTGGGAACTCACATAGGCTGGTGTTTTTTCCTAATAGTGTGAAAGTACGACCACCACTGATGGATTGCAGGGTGGTCATAACCATGGAAACTAGCAGTGTATAATGTGATGGAAAAATGAATCCAGCCAGCAAAGGAGGCAACATGGATAATCAAAATACATTAGTAAGTGCCTTGTATTAACTTTCTCTATAAGATAAATGATATTTGCTGAAGTGACACAACCCCTTGAAGCTCTTGTCTCTTTCTGATATAACCTGATATTGGGGACGGGGAATTATATCTGGGTGCGCTCATTTTACTGGACACTTGCTGAAATAAATCCATAATAAATAATGTTCATATTCACTAAAGCGTTTGCGCTTTTTTTAGATTTCCTGAAGACACTTTGCCCGCTGCAGTGATATATGCTTGCGATGGGAGCTCTTTGGTTAATAAAACTAATATTTGCTTTGTATGGATCAGTGATTATTCTTGTTTAATGCAAGCGTCTGTATTCTGCCGCAGAGGAAATAATAGGTCTCCGTCTTTACAAGTGCCACCTGCTAGTGTACAGGTGCAGAACACTGGGGCTGAGGACACAATAATGGTAAAATACAGGGAGAGGACAGGAAGGTTAAAAAATAAAATAAAATAGCATAGTAAACAAGTCGAGGGATTGTCTCTTTCGGTTGCTCGCTCTCCGGCTTGTGCTCTCCTCTCGTCATGTGACTGTATCCTATGGTCCTGGCACATTGTAAAGCCTGTTAATGTGATAGAACGGCCGTGTGTGGTCTCTATTAGCAGTGTTCATGTTAGGTCGACACCTGTTCCACATCATTCGTGACAAACACTAGAAATCCTGACTGGGAGAGAAATCATTTTATAAGGGTTTTGTGTGTTCTCTAATGGGTTAGTAAAAATATGCTATTTTTCTAATTTCTGTGCATGATTATAGGGGCCGCGATCTCGCCTCTTCTTAACAGCATCTACAAACCACAGACAAAATAGCGTGTTCTAGGCATGATCTGTGACCAGCACAGGGGTCATTTTGCAGACAGGAGGAGTGAATAAACTGTAACCATAGGTGTTATCTAGAGGAAGGTGTTATCTGGCATTGCAATTCTACCTGTGATAATCAGATGACTACTAAAAAGTGATCGCTGGAGGGCAGCAAGCATCAGTCTGTTATCATGCAAAAACTGCAGGATTTTAAGATTTTTTGAAAATATTTACAGTACTTTGCAAGCGTTTTAAGCAGATGTGGACAAATGCTGTAAAGAAAGAATGCTTTAAAAATAGAAGCAATAATAGGCTTACTTTGATGAATGAACAAAACAGCCTCAGTTCTTCTAGAGTTTTTGAAGGAACTCGGCATGGAGGTTGTTCCAAACATCTTGGAGAGCTTACAACAGATCTTCTGTGTATGTAGGCTTGTTCAAATCCTACATCACTTTAAGGGCTCCTTGTTCTTCTCTATTCTGAAAATGGCAGTATGTTTGGGGTTGTTGAAAACAAAGGGCTGCAGAATAAATTTGGAGCCAATCAGATGCCTCCCTGATGGTATTGCAAGACGAATAAGACTACTTTGACACCTGAGGCGTGTATTACGGCAGGCTGTTCCAGCAGAGAACAGTCTATCAGAATTCTCGGGATCCGGCACTGCCGGATGCAAGCATAATACCCGTCGGCCCCATTTGTAAAATGGGGTCCAGCAAAGATCTGGCCGCATTCTGACAAAAATGATGAGAATTGGCTGGACACAAACCGTTGCATGCTGTGTGTCTAAGTTCCTCAACGTTGCCCATTTCTATGTGATTGCTCAAAAGAGCTTGAACAGCACATCTAGAAACCCCAGTCTGCTTTGAAAGCTTTGCCTGGGAGAGACCTCTCTGATGCAGTATAACTACCTTGTGTCTTGTTGCAATGCTTAGTCTTGCCATGGTGTATGATCTGTGACATGAAACTTCCATAACCTCAACTTTGTAGCAGAGTTTGGCTGCTCCTTACCTAGTTTTAAAGGAACTCTGTCATCAAATTTTATCTGCCAGTTAAAAACAGATAGCAGCACATCCCTTTTTTCTAATCTGATTTTGTTTTCTGATTGTAGAGCTGTTGTTAACATAATTTACAAAGCATAAAAATTGCTTTATGGCAGATACATGGTCCATAGACACAATGGTCTGAGGGGACCTTGACTTCTATGGGAGAGTATTTTAGGCATGCTCTGTACCATGTGTTTGGTATAATTGGTTAAAGTGTACCTAACTTTTGAAGAAGTTTTATTATGAACTACACTAAATGCCATAAAATAAATTTTTGTAATATACCTTTTTTTTTATTATTTTACTTACAAAAAAACGGGCACCCACAGTTCAAGTGTCTATAGTGTTTTTGGAATCCTTACCCTTGTTCACCACTACCATGTCAGCAGTGTACGGGTGTATGGATTTCACTGTGGGGCCACAGTGAGCGCTGTACTTGCTTCTGCCAACTCCATTCTGCTAAAACCTGGCATAACACATCAGATGTGCTATGCCAGGCTTCTAAAACGCTATAGACAACTGAACCTTGTGTGCCTATTCTGTAAGTACAATCGGGGAAAAAATAAAGTTTATAACAAAAATAAATATTATGGCATTTAGAATAGTTTTTACACTTCTTCAGAAAGTTAGGTACATTTTAATCCTACAAAAACTGTCTATAATTCTACAAAATCCCTGACTTTATGCAAGTGTACCTAGAAGAACTGATGCTGCTTTGAAGGCAAAGGGTGGTGACACCAAATATATATTGGATTATTAGATTTCTCTTTTGTTTATTCACTTTGCATTTTGTTCATTTATAAAAGGAATAAACTATCAGCTCTTCTATTTTTGAAAGTATTCTTACTTTGCAGCATTTTTTAATGCCTAAAACTCTTGTACTGTACTGTTGATGGTGAATAAAAAAAATTAAAATAACCACCAAAAATTCCTTAAAATTAGAGACAAGTGAATTTATCCAAAATTCGATTAGGCTGCTTCTCTGAATTAAAAAATAAAAATCGCTTTGTGACGAATTACTTTGTCAAGAAGCACATTTTTTTTATAAGTAGTGGGTGCAGTGACAGGGAGCTGCGATAGCGCTGCTCCCCATCATTCTACCCCTCGGATGCTGCGTTCATACATGAATGCAGCATCTGAGAGCAAAAACTGTGTAAAATTTACAGACAAAAAAAAATCATACTTATGGCCTCCATTTGCTCACGATGGGCCAGCTGCCACCATCTTGCCTAAAGATCTGAAGATCTGGTGCGAAATCTCACACGGCCCGAGATGACGTCGTCACGTCGGCAGGCGTGGGGACGTCATACGTCACCACGCACGGGATTTCGGCCGAGATCTTCAATCAAGATGGAGGTGGCTGGCCCATTGTGAGCAAATGAAGGAGGTAAGTATGATTTTTTATTTTTTTACGTATTTTCAGGTTAAATTGATTCACTACCACTAGGCACAAAGTTGAATAATTTGAATTTATCCTGAAATTTGTATCGAATTCCACTTTGTTGGATTCAATTCACTCAACTCTACTTCTAATATTTTCAACACAAAAACTTGATTTAAATAATAAATCATTTTCAAATGGCATAGTCCCTTTATTGACAAGACACAGAGGATAGGGAAAGTGGAGGGGGTGGGTCCTACTTGTATCTTATTGGACCTTCATGTGTCTAAAGTTGCCATGTAGCCCTGGTCTTTACTGCTGAGGTTGGTTGAATAATTCCTGCTTCTCTGGTCTGAAAATTGAATCCTCAAATTATTTATGATAGTTTTTAGTTTTTTTTGTTTTTTTTTTGTCCTCTAACTTAGTAACAAATGAAGTAAAAGAAAGTATAAAAAATAAAGATTTCCCAAAATTGATGTTAATAAACTGTCAATCAAATTTTGTTTCAAATCAGTCCTACAATGAAGATCACCATCAATCTTGAGGACAATGGAGCGATGCTCAGCAAAATATGTCATAGAAGTCTAATTCATGGATGTCCATCAGCTGCAACCTTTTTGGGCTGAAAGGATGACTGAGCGCCATGCATGCAAGGTTCCCACTATTAAAATCAACGGCATTAATTATTTTGGAAATAATTTTAATATGCTTTTGACCGAACTTACAATTTATTTATTTTTTAAACCACAAAAGCAGGACATCAAATGTTAAAGAGGTGACCAAGAACCCCAGTATTAATTCTAAAGATCTGCAGACATCTTTTTTTTATAGGCATCTTAGGTTTTTGTTCCTGTAACTGTACATTCATGACCCCCCTATGAAAATGTAAACCAAGACCTATTTCCTTAGACTATAGCGGGTCCAACATAAGGAGAAAGTTCTTTCAGCATACATCAGGGTGCTATTACATTGAGAGTCAATGGTAGACACATGCATCTGTATGGAACATCGTTGCTTAAACTGAAGCCATACACTTATAGACTACAACTATAGTCTGTGCTAGAGTATTTAAGGAACCTGTGATACATACCCAATCACTGGATGCCATTTTGGAACACAGTCATCATTTATGATATACTATACCATTCACATGTCTAATTAAAAATATGTATAACATGACAAGCGTTTATAACATGCTGTCTCTTATCAAGAAGACCTGTGATCTAGCAGAACACGGATAACCAAAAGCAAATCCAGATGTGCTCGAAAACCAGATGTCTCCATCACACACATGCATTAGTGTCATCACTGTCCAGAACAATGTGCTGCCTTACTTTACCTCGCCGCCCTCTGCCTGCACCATTATTAGCTGTTATCCCTCTCATCAAATCTGCCAGGTGCAATGATGAATTCCTTCTATCTAATGAATGGCTTTTATTGCCACATATTAACACCAGATCCATTTCACAAAGGGCCGGAGAATATCCTATTAAAGCGGAATTTTTCATCTCTTGAAAACTGAGATAAAACCGTACCCAGTGTAATGCAATCTACCTACAGCTTAAACAACAAACAGAAACAGCACCGTATACACATCCAGATGTTGGGCTTTAAAGGGGCTGTCCTCCTGGTAATATTTCTTATTTAAAAAAAGAGGGGTGAGAAGAAATTGATCCCAAATCACTGGTCACCCATGGTCTCTACTTCCTGTTCCCTCTCGACACACAGGAAATGACCATAGCCAATCACTGGCCACAGTGGTCATTCAATGTATATTGGAAGGGACCAGGAAGTCGAGACCAGTTGGGACCTGGAAGATAGCAGAATGGGAGTATTACTTCTTTCGTTTCTTTATGCCATTCCAACCTTTTTTAAGAAAATGTTACTGGCCCAACAACCCTCCAAACTAGAGTAAGTGGTGCTGAGTCCAATTATGTAATTTTCTATTTTCATACTCATTTGCATTCTGATGCTATGCTCCCATCCAACCAGCAGTAAGATATATTGAGAGGACTCCTGGGCTCACACACATTATGGAGAGGAGTCAAGAGGTCCTCTCAATGCATTTTACTGCTAGTTTGTCGGAGCACAGTGTCGGAATGCAAGTGAGTATGAAGATAAAAAATTAAAAAAAATCGGACTCAGCATCACTTACACTATACATTTATTTTAGTTTGGAGGGTGTTTCAGAGCTGACAGATTCCATTTAAACTCTAGAAAGTAACACCAATCTATCTTTTTATCTTTTATCAAGTAATAAGGTAAATAGGTAAATCGGAAACGCCGTTTTCTCAAAGCTGTGGGTTCAGGAGTTTATCAGAGCAGTCCTTGAGCTTTGTTGTTCTCATTGCCCCGTACATATAAAAGTCAGCTGAACCCACCAAATTCAGGAGGAGCGATTGACAATCATATGTGATAGAAGACTGCCTAACTATCCCCATAGTTGGACTGGCCCACCGGAGTACCAGAGGATCCTCTCATAGGCACAGTGTAATAAACTTACTTGTCCGGGCTCCATTGCCAGTGATAGTCTTGTTTAGGTCACTAGCTAGATACCTTGTTCCCTGCATTATCGTACTGATTCCTCTGTGCTTTTGATCTGGGCTCATCTTCTGACCACCCCCTGTCTCTAATTTGGTATTGTGTAGCCTGTCTGGTTCTGACCCATTTCCGTATGATGCTTTGGTGTTTGTTTGTCTGTTGGTGTTTGGCCATCTCTGCACTTATTTAGAGTAGGGACCATCGTCCAGTTGCGGTTCTGCTAAGTAGGGCTTATATCACAGGTGTAGCTAGGCTTTCCAGCACCCGAGACAAGGATTTTGCATGGTGCCCCCACACTTGCCAGTCAAATGTAGATAAAGATGGAAAAGTTCAGCAGCGCGCATAGCATGACACAGCAAATTTTTGTTTACACTAAGCCACTCCTCTAACTCTACCCAATGCATAACTGTACTCACGCTGTCCCACTTACCTAATAAAATCTATCATAGGGTACATGGTGGTACCAATACACCAAGCAATAAATGAAAGAACCAACTGGTCCTACCACATCCAGAGATTCTCTGGTGTGTCAGCGTGATGTCCACTGGATCCGGAACAAGGTTCTGTGGTGATAGAGCAAAAATAACAATCACATAAGGAAGGGATGGTAACTGTCCCTGTTAAATATCTCGGAGAGAGTGCTGTGCTGATCCTGTAAGACCGAGCCATCCCAATGTATAACAGCGTGATCTAGGGCACTGCTTTTCCCTTAGTACCACACATGTCCACTTGCCTGCTTCACAGTAGTTATGCCCACATTGTTCCTCCTTTACAGTATAAATTCCCACATTGTGCCCCCTCACTGCAGTTTTGCCCACATTATGCCCCCTTACAGTAGTTATGTCCTCCTTGTGGCCACTTCACAGTAGTTATGCCCACCTTTGTGCCCCCTCACAGTAATTATTTCCACCTTTGTGCCCCCTCACAGTAGTTATGCCCTTCTTTTGTGCCCTTTCAAAGTAGTTGTGTTCTTCTTGTAGCCCCTTCACAGTAGTAATGTCCCCTTTGTGCAACTCCCCCCCCCAAACACACACACCCCCACTGTGGTTATATTGTCCTTGTGCCTTCCTTTGGCGCCTAGTGCCCTCTCCAGCTGCATAAAAAACACTAATACTTACCTGTTTCCCTGCTTTCCCCAGCAGCAGCCCTCACACACACATTGTGCAGTAGGCTGATTCCCGGGCTTTCACCGCTCCTCCCACATAGCAAGCAGCGTGATGTGCAGCCAGAACAGTGAAGCAGGGAGCAGAGGGCTCCCTGTTTCACTATGTAAACAAACTGCCTTGGTGCGCTTTCCCTCAAGCCTCTGCTCCTAGGGGGGGACGTGCCCTGCCTGCCCTCCACCATGCTACGCCCTTGCTTATGCTGCAAGTAGGTAGGGAAGTGGGCTTGGTTCTAGGTTAGGGTTCACTGTCCTTGTCTGTCACTACCTGTAGGCATTACACACAGGGTCTTATACTACAGTGGGCTCCAGATTTCTAGGAGAAACAAAACATTTGGCGCTGGCTTTGAAGTTTGAACAATTCACTTGCCACTAGGGTCCATTTCTTTTATTTAAAACGTATTCAACTTTATTAATGATGTTGGACTTGGGCCCCAAGAATAATTTTCTCTGTTGGACCCAAGAAACCCCAGTCTGACACTGACTATGGCCAACAGATGATGTTCTAAGGCAAGATACACTTGTGTTTGAGGCTACCTACAGAAACGACCCTCTGCCACATAATAAAACACAAGTAACATAAATGAAGCATGGCAGGTAGGGGCCCCAGGTCCAGATTTTGCATTGGGGCACAATATCTTCACACTCTGTCTCTGTATAAAATGAATGGTAAGGGTTTATTTCTTGGTTAAATACCAAGTCCTCTAATAGACCTCTATTGCTCCCAACTGTTCCTCTCATCATTGCTTTATGAGGTCTGGTTAAAATTCTTCGGAGGATGCACACCTCATTGAACGAGTGTAGGACCAAGTAAAATTTCTGGAAAAGGTATCAGTCTCAGCGTTTGGGCCAGAGATGGAGAAGTTTTGGATGTAGGAAGGTTTGGTGAGTAGGTGATGGCTTCATTATTCACATGTACTCTTTGGAATTGTTTTCTGTGTTCGACTTGATTTTGAAACTTTATTGTGCAATAAATATGTGAAAAGGCGACTGGTGTCACTGACTTGTGTGGGATGCTCTGACCCGGAGCCATGTTAGCATATGTAGAACCTATAAAACTGAAAAAAACAAAGATGAGGTGTTATTGCTTAATTACTGCATATGGTATACGCAAAAGAAGCGAGTAGTTCAATTGTTCAATTTTATGGAGTTTATTGGTATTGTAATTGTGTAGTATACAAAGAAAAATAAATGCTCATCTAGTCAAAAAGTTGAAGCTGAAAATGATGCAGACATTGATGTAAGAGAACACTCAACTATTGAACAGTATTTCAGTTAAAATATACATAAAAAGTTGAGGATTGGGGAGTACTATATCTCTCTCGGCTCCCTCATGACCCCCCCATATACAGTTGCAAGAAAATGAGCCTTGAAAATGAGCCATCCGTAACATTTACTGACCTGCGATCCCTGTGATAATAAGTCATGTAGCAGCCGGCTCAGCATTAGATTGCATAGAAAGGGGGAATATAAATGTAATTTTAACTCCTAAGACTCCTGTGCCCAGCCTTCTGTCTCCCAGGGAAGCATGAGTCAGAAGCACAGCATCTGCACAGCCCGTCTTTTCTAATGGACGGATGGCCCTTAGCAACGCTCTTTTGAAGACTGCTGCTACGGGCCATTTCAGCCCCAGTTTTCTACCAAAAATAAACATTTTGGCTAAATAAAGTCTATTGCAAAATTGTTACCTATCACTTGCCCTACACTTTAGCAAAAAATAAATAAAAAATATGATAGTTATCCTTTAAAGAAAAAAAATTACTGCTCAGGCATAGTCACTTTATAGGAAGAAAAAAGGGAAAAAAAGGGAAGTTTATTCAACCACTCAAGGATCTGGAAAAATCCCCAGGTGTGTGAAAGTCGGCGCCAACAGTGGTGGTACAGGGTGGTACTGTAGGTCCGAGTAGCGCAAGGAAGGCAGCTAAAGAAGTGTCCAATGAAGGCACTCTATGTAAAAATGAGATACGCAAGGGGAGAAGGTCAATTAAACGGAGTTCAACTGACCAAGGGAGATGGAGAAACGTACGAAAGCGCCAATCCAAGCTGAGAGTGGGTGGAGAATGTAATGTCTCGGTGGTACAGTAGTAAACAATAAAAAAAAAAAAAAAATAAAAAAAAAAAAAAAGTACAGGGAAGATTAAAACAGACAGACAGACAAAGGTCACTTCCCGCAACGGTATCAGCAGGAGATTAAAAACAAGAACTAAAAGCATGAGATAAAATGGATGGGAAACATCCAGTGAGGCACTTACTTCACTGGGGGGTCGTCAGCAGGAAAAACACATGACACCTGTGACGGTTTTCCCCTGGCCATGATTGTGTGTAGAATCTCAGTGAATGATTGCAGCGAGGCACAGCGCTTAACAAATCACAAATCACCTTTATTGTACAATATATGGCTCAACACGTTTTGGGGATCAAGGTTTCCCCTTCATCAGGAGCAAGAAAGATACAGTGGTACTGTTGGCATGTCAGGTCTATAAATACACAGATCAATTAAGAATTTGGCGCAAAAAAGACCGAAACCGGAAGTGGTGGGGTGTCACTTCCGGTCGGTGGAACACAGACTGCGTTCCAAAGGGCGGAAATAGAGTGATCAAATGAGACAAGATATAATAAAGAAATAATAAAGTGCAGTAAAATAAAGTTAGGGTATAATCTAGTGGAGCGCTTGTAGTTGAATGTGCGGGCTATGGGGACGTGGCAGAGGACAAGTCTTATTGCGGAGGGATGTAGCGATCCGATGCACTTCCTCCCCGTGGAACGCACGTTCGGGGGGCGGGGTTTACTGGTGGTTCTGTGCTCATGTCTCTATCTGGCAGCATGGAGGGGCCGGTGGGTGTGTGAAGCACTGCCTGTGTGATCATGTGATATTGGTCACATGACTGGGATAGGTGCCGAGTGTACTTATGGGAAACTGATGTGTGAAGCATTTAGCATGCTGTGGATGGTGGCAAGTAATAGATATACATACAAATACATAAAAATGATCGGTATAATGAATCATAAGGTCCAGTAGATACATAGCGGGGGATAAGATACCTGATCTGAAACCCTGATATACAGATAGAATGGACAATAGAAGATAAGATAAGATGCCTTTATTGTCACTGTACAATACTGTGGCAAACATCGCCCCTTATCGAATGTCTTTCTTGTCTGTACCTCTCCCCCCCCCCCCCCTCAACCTCCCATCAGCCCTTGCTATTGTCTGACCCCACCTCTCCTTGTACCATAGTAATCTATGTATTGTATGTAAATGAGGCTGTTGGAGGTTTGAAAGCAGGTGCACATGCCTAGTAAAGTCAGTTGACTCCCAAACTGTGTGTCGTCCAGTCACTGGGGAAATTGTCTCTTGAATATTGACCTGTTTCTTCAGCTACAAGGGGATTTAAGTGAAGATATTGAGGGTATATCTTCAAGCTCCGCAACAATTGGTGGCAGCGGTGGGATTCAAACCGCACAGCAAAGCAGCAGTTCGTTGAAACAGCCATTCGGATATACCGGAGTTCAAGAATATGTGCAGTCATTCGAACGAACGGTGAATGGAGACGAATTATGCAACATTGAAACGAACTACGTTAAAGGAATTATTGGAAGCAAGGGGAAGAAAAGCCAGCAACAAAACCAAAGCTACTCTTGTGGCCGAACTCATGGAGGGGGACAGAGCGACCACTGCGGCAACTCCACAGGAGACAGAGCCAACGGAATTTGCAAGAGAGCTCAATAGCAGGTTAGCTTTTTACCCAAACACCCCCTCCGTGGAGACACTAGAAAGACTGATAGCAGATGTACACGAGTACATTGTAGCTAAGCAAAACGCTATTCAGCGAGTTGGGGAAAGAGCCCCAGCGCCCACCAGCACTACCCAGGGAAAAGCTAAGATTCCCTACCAAGCTTTTAAAAATTACACAGAAGGAGAAAGTGATATTGACGAATACCTACAGGATTTCGAAAGGTTGTGCCAGCTACACGACATCAGCCCAGCCGACCAAGTACCCCTGCTGGCAGGTAGATTGTCAGGCCGCGCCGCAGAGGCATACCGAACCGTCCCAGACGAAGACATCAGGAATTATCACAAAGTCAAACAAGCCATCCTAGCACGGTATGCCATTACCTCTGAGGCATACCGACTCAAATTCCGGGACATCAAGAAACAAACAAAAGACTCACACACTGAATGGGCACACCAACTACAACGAGCCGCCAAGG
This sequence comes from Bufo gargarizans, assembly GCF_014858855.1. Lineage (NCBI taxonomy): Eukaryota > Metazoa > Chordata > Amphibia > Anura > Bufonidae > Bufo > Bufo gargarizans. Next base: position 494,542,260 of record NC_058083.1, read on the forward strand.
GGTGGATGGAAGCGACACGGGTCACCACTATGGAAGAGATGTTTCAGTTAATAGTAATGGAGCAGTTTTTTAATGGACTAACCACAGAACTGCAAAATTGGGTACGAGATCGCAAACCCCGTACCCTACCAGAGGCAGCCAAGCTAGCTGACGAGTTCCAAGACACCAGACGAGACCAACGCACACCACACCGGACCACGTATGGATCTACCACCCCTCTGCCAGCAGTGACTACCTTGGCTCACCCACGACCAGCCGCGAGCCACAACCAGTACCCTCCTAGGTACAATACCCGACCACCGATCCGCTGCCACACCTGCAACCAACAGGGGCACATCCAGAGAGACTGCCCACGTAACCGACCTCGCCAGAACTGGAACTACCAGGGTCCTTCTCCCCCCAATCGGGCTGCAGTACACTGCTGCCAAAGAGAATCTGTGCTCCCAACATCCACAATCACCTCAATAGAAGAGCCTCTGGGGATCCTACACGAGGTAAACCCCATACAAGCCGCCTCAGACAACCGTCAGGGGCACCGCCAGGTGGTACACATGGAGGGGAAGAGTATACAAGGATTACGTGACTCTGGGGCCACGTTAACCCTGGTCCGAAATCATTTGGTGCCTAAGCACACCCTCACCGGAGACTGTGTAGCTGTACGGGTGGCAGGGGGAGCAATTTACAAAGTTCCCACTGCCAAGGTGCATTTGAATTGGGGGGCAGGGCATGGAAACGTGGAGGTGGGAATTATGCAGGATTTGCCCGCTGATGTTATTTTGGGCAACGACTTGGGGGAGCTCACCTCTGCTTTTGTCCCTCAACCAACTATCCAAGAGGCCTACCCGGTTGTTACCCGGCAGCAAGCACGCACCACGGCTCCATCCGATCACTCTGAGGCTCAGGTAAACAATATGCCACACACCCCTCCTATTCTCCCCTGGGATGCCCCCCTGGAATTTGGCAGTGAGGTGGCCCTAGATCCCTCCCTGCAGGTATATAAAGATAGGATTAACAAGGACCAAGGAGGGTTGGAGGGAGAGAGATATGCTTGGGATAAAGGTCTCATATACCGCTATGCAGAGAAGGTAGTAGCAGGGTCCATACCCGTGCCCACTAAGCAGTTAGTGGTACCCCGAAAGTATAGACAAGAGTTGCTGCGCATCGCGCACGATATACCATTATCAGGACATTTAGGAATCAGCCGAACGAAACATCGGCTGACACAGAACTTCTTCTGGCCAGGTATCTCAAAGGATATTAGACAATACTGTCAAACGTGCGATACCTGCCAGAGGGTAGGGAAGAGAGGGGATCGCTATAAAGCCAAACTCAGATCCCTGCCCATAATTGAAGAACCCTTCAGTCGAGTAGCCGTAGACATAATAGGACCCCTAGCGAAACCCAGTCCCTCCGGTAAGAAATACATCTTGACCGTGGTGGACTACGCCACTAGATACCCAGAGGCAGTGGCGTTGACCAATGTACATGCAGAGACTATAGCCGATGCCCTTATGCAAATATTCTCCCGTATGGGATTTCCCCGGGAGATTATATCGGATAGGGGCACCCAGTTCACTGCAGAGGTCACCCACCAACTCTGGAAAGTGTGTGGGGTGAAACCGATCTTAAACTCCGCCTACCACCCCCAGTCCAACGGGCTCTGTGAACGGTTTAACGGAACACTTAAACAGATGATCCGCACGTTCATAGACACTCAAAAAGACTGGGAACGGTTTTTGCCCCACTTGCTCTTTGCCTATAGGGAAGTACCCCAAGAATCCACGGGATTCTCCCCTTTTGAATTATTGTTCGGGAGGAGAGTGAGGGGTCCCTTAGACCTTATCAGAGAACACTGGGAGGGAGGGGTAACTACGAATGGTACCCCTATTGTTCCATACGTGCTGGAGTTTAGGGAACGCTTGGAGGCTCTGACCCAGGCGGTACGTACTAACCTCCAAGCGGCCCAACAACGACAGCGCAGATGGTATGATAAGGGGGCCAGGGACCGCAGCTTTCAGGTCGGGCAGAAGGTGTTAATCCTACGGCCAGTCCCTAATGACAAGCTGCAGGCCTCCTGGCAGGGCCCATACAAGGTGGTGGAGCAAATCTGTGATACCACCTATGTGATCGGCCCGTGCGCTGGAGCAGGGGGCAGACGCATGCTCCATGTGAACATGCTGAAGCCCTACTACGAGCGCATAGAAGAGGTGACTGCTATTTGCGCCTCTGCCGCAGAGGACTTTGACAATTTACCTCTCCCAGACCTCCTAGAGAAAGAGGGCCAGAAAGAGGACCTGGAAGAGGTTCAGTTAGGTGAACGGCTGAGTCCCCAGGAAAGGGCGCAGGTTCATAGTCTAATAAGGGAAAAAGGAACCACTTTTTCTAATATCCCCGGGTACACCCCGTTAGCCACCCACAGAGTAGAAACACCAGGGCAGACCCCTCTCCGCCAACCTCCTTACCGCATACCTGAATCTGTAAAGGATAATATGCGCAAGGAAATTGAAGAAATGCTAAAACTAGGAGTTATAGAGCACTCTGAAAGCCCTTGGGCCTCCCCAGTAGTTCTGGTGCCGAAGCGGGATGGGACTACCCGCTTCTGCGTAGACTACCGGAGGCTTAATGATAAGACCATATCCGATGCCTACCCTATGCCCCGGATAGACGAGCTCCTGGACAAAATGGCCAGGGGCCAATACCTCACCACAATAGATCTTTGTAAGGGGTATTGGCAGATTCCCCTAGCCGAAGACGCCATCCCTAAGTCGGCGTTTGTCACCCCGTTTGGCCTGTACCAGTTTAAGGTCATGCCATTCGGGATGAAAAACGCTCCGGCTACTTTTCAGAGGATGGTGGATCGGCTATTGGATGGGTTCCAGGAGTACGCTTGCGCCTATCTAGATGATATAGCGATCTTCAGCCAGTCCTGGACTGAACACCTGACCCACATAGGAGCCGTACTAGACCGTATTAGGGAGGCAGGATTAACTCTGAAACCCAGTAAGTGCCATATAGGGATGGCAGAAGTCCAATACCTAGGACACCGGGTAGGGAGTGGCCAACAAAAACCTGAACCGGCTAAGGTAGAGGCTGTAGCCAAATGGCCAACCCCTCGGACCAAAACTCAAGTACTGGCATTCCTAGGTACCGCAGGATACTACCGTAAATTTGTACCCAACTACAGTACCCTGGCCAAACCCCTCACCGATTTGACCCGCAAGAATCTTCCTAAGATAGTAGTCTGGACCCCAGAGTGTGAGCAGGCATTCCAGCAACTAAAAACGGCTCTTGTGAATGCACCTGTACTTGCCGCCCCTGATCCAACTAAACGCTTTCTTGTCCACACAGACGCTTCTATGTTTGGATTGGGGGCAGTACTGAGCCAAGTCGGAGAAGATGGCGGCGAGCATCCAGTGGCTTACTTAAGCAGAAAACTTTTACCCCGGGAAGTAAGCTACGCCGCCATAGAAAAAGAATGCCTGGCCGTGGTGTGGGCCCTTAAAAAGCTGCAGCCCTATTTGTATGGACAACCCTTTTCCTTATTCACAGATCACAACCCGCTGGTGTGGCTGAACAGGGTGTCAGGAGACAATGCCAGGCTGCTGCGCTGGAGTTTGGCGCTGCAGCCTTTTGACTTTACCATCCACTACCGCCCTGGGAAGCAAAATGGCAACGCCGACGGGTTATCCAGACAAACTGAACTTGAAAAGTGATCTGTGAGCGCTCCTCCGGACATCCCCAAGCCGATCCGTTGGGATCAGACTGTGTATGCCGGCTTGGTTCTGGGGGAGCATTGTGGCAAACATCGCCCCTTATCGAATGTCTTTCTTGTCTGTACCTCTTCCCCCCCCCCCCCCCTCAACCTCCCATCAGCCCTTGCTATTGTCTGACCCCACCTCTCCTTGTACCATAGTAATCTATGTATTGTATGTAAATGAGGCTGTTGGAGGTTTGAAAGCAGGTGCACATGCCTAGTAAAGTCAGTTGACTCCCAAACTGTGTGTCGTCCAGTCACTGGGGAAATTGTCTCTTGAATATTGACCTGTTTCTTCAGCTACAAGGGGATTTAAGTGAAGATATTGAGGGTATATCTTCAAGCTCCGCAACAAATACAATGTACAATACAATGAAATGTTGTTTGGAGCAATCCTAGATGCCATGGACAGAGGAACAAGAACTGACATTTAAACTAAAGCATTACACTAGAAAAACACAAAACATTGCACTAGAAGGCATTACTATTCACAGTCCACAGCATATATATAGCAAGAGCAAAGTAGGAAGTGCTTGTGAGTATATATACACTGATTCAGACACCACTGCAGACAATAAGTCATCATGGGTTCATGAATGCAGCAGTCACTTTCAGTCTGTGGTAGTTTCTATCCTAGGAAGGGGCAATAATCTCCGAGCATTTAGGAGACTGATTGCTTTGGGGTAAAATCTGTTCTTCAGCCTAGTGGTGCGGGCATGTAGGGCTCTAAGACGCCTACCAGAGGATAGGGGAGTGAAAAGGCTGTGGCCGGGGTGAGTTGGATCCCCGCAGATAATTTTTGCCCTGTTGCTGCATATTCCCCCTAGAGGGAATATGTATATAATATATGCAATGAGGAATGATGAATATATATAAAATTAGAAATAGAAATAAAAATCTATATTTAAAAAATATAAAATATATATATATATATATATATATATATATATATACGATGAATAGAAATATACAATAGATAATAGTATTGGGAATTATATATATATATACATATATATATATATATATATATATATATACACTCACCTAAAGAATTATTAGGAACACCATACTAATACGGTGTTGGACCCCCTTTTGCCTTCAGAACTGCTCAGGTAGCCCGTGGCATTTAAACGATAGCCAATTGGCACTAAGGGGCCTAAAGTGTGCCCAGAGAACATCCCCCACACCATTACACCACCACCACCAGCCTGCACAGTGGTAACAAGGCATGATGGATACATGTTCTCATTCTGTTTACGCCAAATTCGGACTCTACCATTTGAATTTCTCAACAGAAATCGAGACTCATCAGACCAGGCAACATTTTTCCAGTCTTGAACAGTCCAATTTTGGTGAGCTCCTGCAAATTGTAGCCTCTTTTTCCTATTTGTAGTGGAGATGAGTGGTACCCGGTGGGGTCTTCTGCTGTTGGGGCCTCAAGGTTGTGCGTGTTGTGGCTTCACAAATGCTTTGCTGCAGACCTCGGTTGTAACGAGTGGTTATTTCAGTCAACGTTGCTCTTCTATCAGCTTGAATCAGTCGGCCCATTCTCCTCTGACCTCTAGCATCAACAAGGCATTTTCGCCCACAGGACTGCCGCATACTGGATGTTTTTCCCTTTTCACACCATTCTTTGTAAACTCTAGAAATGGTTGAGCGTGAAAATCCCAGTAACTGAGCAGATTGTGAAATACTCAGACCGGCCCGTCTGGCACCAACAACCATGCCACGCTCAAAATTGCTTAAATCCCCTTTCTTTCCCATTCTGACATTCAGTTTGGAGTTCAGGAGATTGTCTTGACCAGGACCACAACCCTACATGCATTGAAGCAACTGCCATGTGATTGGTTGACTAGATAATCGCATTAATGAGAAATAGAACAGGTGTTCCTAATAATTCTTTAGGTGAGTGTGTGTGTGTGTATATATATATATATACATATATACAAAAAGGAAAAAAACAACACATATGATAAATTGAAAATTAAAAAATATGTATATATATATTTAAGATTATAGTATATATTTAAGTGGCATTGAGTGTGAAACACTAGCAATGACGTGAATCACTCAATAGTTAATGGCCAGTCAGCAATTGTCAATCGAACATCAATTAACCATCAATTAGTTGGATGCGTCAGAAAATTGATAGGAAAGCATAATTGGCAAAGAGTGAGGATGAAGTCAAAAACATAAATATACATATAAAATATATATATATAAATATATATATACACATACACATAACAATGATACCTGTAATGAGTTGGATTACTTCCTAGGTCCATTGAATGAATTGGACAGATGGAGAGTATTTGGTATTAGAGTAATTATATATACTGTACATCTGACCTTATGGAGTATATAGAGTACATATGGAGTATATATGGAGTATATATGGAATCATTTGTGGAATAATTGGATATACATCCAACTATATCCATGTATTGGCAAACAACAATATATTTCGCAATCCAATTTCTAGATCTAGAGTGTAAATAAATATTTTTATATATTTAAATAAGTATCCATATAAGTACTTATGCGCTGTTGGCGGGAGAAGGGGAGCTAATAGGGGTGAATGTTTTGAGAAGAGTGTAAGTTAGAGTGGTCAAGGAGGTTCAATCTCGTGTCCCATAGGGGGACGATCATTAATTCATTGCTGCTGGGAATGGAATACTGTCTGGTTTGTAGTTCCTGTGTAATAGAGGAATGGTAAATCTAGGGTGTGGGGGATAGTCACTTTATAATATCGAGATTTCATGTGATTACCCCATTTTCTGTATGTGTGATATAGAGGAGTAAATGTGCGAGGGCAGTGATGTTCAGCCATAGAGCTGCCCTTTTATGCAATTGTCGAGGTCAACTGGCTGATAAGTTGAGCGCCCAAAGAACGCAATAAAAAATAAGTCTTGATGGCTATAGGCTACAACTAGGGCAATGCAATATGTCACCCCAATTTAGATTACGTGACTAAGCTTTGTGCATTTTAATTAGCAGTGATTCAGGTAATATTTGCTCAACTGACAGCACTTGTAGTTGGCACACACATTGATTTGGAGCCAGGAATATGCTGCTCATTGAAAGCTTTCAGCTGTATGCCTGACTGAGTGATTAACTCGAATTTCTTGTTTGTCCCCAAAAAATATACCCCTCCCTGTCTATGGCAAATCCCAGCAGTCATTTCACACATCCTATAATCCATAGTTCCTTAATAAAGCTTGATTGCAGTGGTTTGCATTCATTCTTGTTTGCATTGGCTTTAAATGTGCGTGCCCGGCTTGTCTCCAGACAGAATTATTTTCATGCAATCTGTAGGAGAATTATTTTTGTCTGTCTCCACCTGTTGAACGGTTTTGAATAATCTAATTCACTACAACTAGCAGAGATTTAATTTTTATTTATTTTACTCACTTATATAGCGACATACTCAGCAGTGTTTACAGCCATTATCATCACTTGCTGTCTCCAGCGAAGCTCGCAATCTAAGTTCTCTATCAGTATGTGTACGGACCACGGGAGGAAACCCACTCAAACACGGGGAAAACTGTAATGCCCCAGAGTTGCATTACCACTCTTTTTGCACCCCCACTATCTGATATTGTTGATCCTGTGTCATCTTGTGCGCTTATTTCCACATCCTGCAAAATGTATGCATTTATTCCTATTAGAGGTGGGACGAATCCAATTTTTTTCTAATCCAAATCCGAAAAGGTTCTCGAATATATTGAATCTATTGAATCTCGAATCCTACGAATCCTGTACATAAGAATTATGGGGATCTGTGGATGACACTGTTATGGAGGGGGATCTGTGGATGACACTTATGGGGGGATCTGTGGATGACACTGTTATGGAGGGGGATCTGTGGATGACACTGTTATGGAGGGGGATCTGTGGATGACACTTATGGGGGGATCTGTGGATGACACTGTTATGGAGGGGGATCTGTAATAATAGTGTCATCCACAGATCCCACCCCATAACAGTATCATCCACAGATCCCTCTCCCTATAACAGTGTCATGCACAGATCCCCCTCCTTATAACAGTGTCATCCACAGATCCCACTCCATAACAGTGTCATCCACAGATCCCCCTCCCCGCCGTTCACAGGAGTGTACATTTGAGAGTCACATTTCTAAACTGTAATCCATATCCTGCAGTAACTTTAACTTTAAATAAGTGGCCGCTCATCTCTACTAGTACCTTACACCGCTCCTCAGCTAGCTTTGGTAACAGGGCCAGGCTACAGCCTACAGGCAGTGCGCGGACAGTGCTTACAGTGACGTCACGCGCCTGCGCAGCCTAGTAGGAGGAGCAGGCGCGCCACCCGCACTGCCTGTTAGTTGTTACTGAGTGAGCACTGATTTAAAGTTAAAGTTACTGCAGGACCAGTTCAGAGGATACCGATTACAGTTTAGAAGGAATGTACACTCCTGTGAGCAGTCAAAATGTATAGGGGCACATTTCAGTTGGGGAGCACATGGGGGGCATAGCGTGATGTAGGGGGGGTTGTGGGCACCTCTGGCCCCCCTTGGCGACGCCACTGGGGAAATAGCAGGCGTCTTGGGAGGTCCGGGGATTCGTCGGATTAGAATTTCGTAAATTACGTCAGGATTCGAGTCCACGAATCTCACGAATCCAGCAAAATTTAAGGGGTCCGTGGATTCGAATGATTCGTCGTCCCTCCTCTAATTCCTATGCAATTGTATGGTTCAAGTGTTTTAACCTGGTCTAACACTGGGTGGCAAATACGCTTGGCATAGCTAGTTACAGGGGATAGACTGGATTGTCCATTCTCTCTTCCTCTAGAGGGAGCTGAAAGAGAGGAGGAGTTAGCCAGGGAGCTACATTAGTCTTCCCTTTCCCCTTGTGTGAAGAGTCCGTCTGACTTAACCCCTGCTAGGGGAAGGCAGCAGGCCTGGTCCTGTCTGGACAGGTTCTGTTAGTCCTATGCCAGCCTTATCACTGGAGGTTGCGCAAACCCAAGCAACTTGTGAGATTGAGGTACTAATAATCAGGACAAGAAGTTCCTAGAGTTTTCCACAGCAAGACTACTGCGACTAACATAGCTGAGCTAAGAGAGCTACTACACAGAAGAGAAGAGTTTGTTGGCAGTGAGAGTTCGCCTGCCAAAGTATAAGATAAAGTCTGGAAACGTTTGGATTATCATTTATTACAAGTAAAAGCAATTGTTCAATATTTACTCAAGTCTGTACTCAACTTTGTCCTACCCCATCCAAGTTAACTACCCCTTTATGCACTGCTTTGGACCACCCACGTCTGGGATCCAACCGTATCCAAAGGTAGGAGCACAGTGATAAAGTGCAACACAACATTTCCAGACATAGTGTGGCCTATTTACCACCACTCTGGCCCATACAAACTACATGCAGATATTGTCCTTGGTCGGATTCAAATCCAGGACCCCGGTGCTGCAAGACACCAGTGCTAACCACTGAGCCAACGTGCTGCCCCAAAAAATAACTAACACAGAAGTCTGGTCATCAAGAGTTTGCTGGGCATTATAATGTAGGTAATAAATCAATGGCTCCAAAATTGACATTTCTTGCCTATCATTGAAACCAACATCGGCCATTCTTTGGGTCCATCATTTATCTAGACACGTGATGTCCACTTTTTACTGGCATTTTAATCTTCCTTATCATCCCACAGGACATACCATTATCTGTCTACTAGGTGATTTGTGAATCATCAGATAAGAAACAGACTCTTGTGACGAGTGGTAGGGCTCCAAAGTCACCTCCAAAGTGGGTTGTCTTCCGCTGGACCTTTGGGCACATCATTTTGTCACAGCCTAGCATGAGGATCCTCTGGAACAAAAGACTTCACCAAAGGACTTACATTTACTTTTCACACACAGTTGTCCACAGTTACTATGGTAAGTGCACCAATTTCTTAACAATGTTTTCACCAAAATTCTGCTACACCTCATTTTAGACACAGTTATTACTCAGATGCACCAAAAAGGATGACTTTTTCCAACTTCCTACACATTTCCTGTTTCTAATATGGAATGTGGGCATGGACAGCATTTGTCTTCCTTTTAGATACATTTATTAAGCTGATTTCCATAATTCTGGTGCAAAAAAAGTGATTTTGATTAGACTAACTTAGTGTTGGTCTAAAGTTTTTGGTGGACAGAATTTTGGCACAGAGATAGGTTTTTGTCTCAGAGACAGAGTTTTGGCATATTGAGATTGATTTTCAGGGCATGTGGATGCATTTTTGGCATAAACCGGGCCAACTAATAGGTGGCATAAACTAGACTAGAAAGTCTTAAAATGCTCCAGATTTATTTGCCAGTATCAGCCACTATGATAATTTGGCGCATGTTCAGACTGTCTGTCTACGTTTACTCTGTCTACATATTAGATGGGATTAGTAAATCTTCAAAGCCATCACAACCACTTCTTAGGAGGACTTCAAAGCTAGAAATATATCTTACCTCTCCCTGCATGGAAGTTCAACTCCATTTCAGTGAATGGAGTTGAGCTTCAAATCCAGACACAGCCTGAGGGAAAGAGTGGCACTGTTCCTGGAAGAAAGCAGATAGTTTTTTTTTCTAATAACATCCAATTCCAAATCTGAAGGGATTTTATGATATTATAAAAAGCATCTGCTTTAATTGTTTTTCCCCCAAAACAGCACCCTCAGCACAGCTCAGTCTACATACTGCAATACCAAACACAGTCCAAACACAGAGGCTCTCTTTCTGTTTTCTTACACATTCTTTATTATGACAGATAAGAATGTTCTATAAATTATACTGTATTTTGTATGATGAACAAAAAAAAACTCCAAAAAACTCTTTGCATGCACCATTATTCCATTACTTTCACTGCAGTCACTATTTTATTAGAAGCCCCTCCATCTGCCCTATGAGTGCACAATAAAGAGGCAACTTTATAATAGTCTGCATATTCCAATTATTCCATTGAAATTCTTCTGGCCGTCTGACTTTGATCAAGCTCATAAACACCTTTGGATGACCTGGAAGAGTTTCAAATGTGCCATATTTTGCAAAGTTTGAATATATTTAGCTACGTCTGAGCATAGCTGAGCTGTAAAAGTGTCATCCAAAGTAATAAATGTTGAAGATAACCATATGTTCTCCGTGCATTTGAGGATCATCATCAGCTTAGATAAACGGGCCAAAGGGGGAATCCTATAATTTCACCTGGTATTAAAATAGATTCCATGAATCCTTTCTTTAAAGCTAAGACAAGAAATGGAAAGATTTTTTCCTTCTATTCTAAAGCTTAGAGACAATGGCTCATTAATCTACTGGTGGAAAAGTAGACATCATTGGACAATGTTCTTAAGTGAATCCCATCTCTTAGCACTTTTGTGTCAGCGTGGAACCTTCATTTCTTGAGTGGAACATTTAGTTTGACCTTCAACAACATCAAAGTGTCTAGCTTTGCTTTCTTACATTTTCAAGAACTTTCCTTTCTTACATTTCCATATCTTCATAACATTGTGAAAACTTCTAGCCTTTGACATATAAATAGCAGAAAGATATGGACAAACCCCTGATTCAAAAGGGCTTGACCAGATCAGCTGTGTTGGGTCTCAGAAACTAAGGAGACCCATCTCCACTTAGTGGTGAGAAGAATCTAGTGATATGGTGGATGACATGGGTTGGAAAATGAATGCACGTAACTGGGATATCAAGGAAAGGAGGAAAAGATACCAGCGACAGAGTAGAGGGCTATTCCTTTATGTCTGTGAAGGTTCTCATTTATTCAGGTCATGGTATATATCTGTAAAGAATAAATCAAGGCAACTGGACGTACTGTAGATTTCTTGAAAACGTTTCACTCGTTCTTCCAACGAGCTTTCTCTTGAGAAATTGAGAAAGCTCGTTGGAAGAACGAGTGAAACGTTTTCAAGAAATCTACAGTACATCCAGTTGCCTTGATTTATTCTTTACAGATCTATTCCTTTATGTCTGGTGGCCCTCCAAAAATAAAGGAAGACACACGGAAACTAAAACTAAAACGGATCACGGAACAACGGAAACCCATTTTGCGGAACGGAACACAACAATGGTCGTGTGCATGAGGCCTTAAAGGGAGCCTGTCACCCAAAAATGCAATGCAGTCTGAAAGCAGCATGGTATAGAGCAGGAGGAGCGGAGCAGATTGATATATAGTTTTGTGGGAAAAGATTCAGTAAAACCTAAATGTATACATTTACATCTGCAGCCCTGTGGAGTGCTATCAGTACAGGAGGCAGGTGTCTCTTATACACACTTATACACACAATGCTATCAGTCACTGATAACAACTCCCTTCTGTACCCATAGCTGTCCACAGGAGGTGGAAAAACATAGATATAAATGTATAAATTACAGGTTTTACTGAATAATTTCCCATAAAACTATATATCAATCTGTTCTGCATTTTTGGTGACAGGTCTTCTTTAATGAAGCAATGCATGGCAGGGGCTCTGGACCCATGTGAGTTACAGGGCTGGTTCTAGCTGTTAAAAGGAGATTGTCATGTACTATATGATGTCTGATTTTTTATTTTATTTTTTTATCACAGCATAACCCCTTTAAATACCTCCATTTCCGGACAACTATACAAAAAATCAGCCATGTTGAATGCTTGTATCATGTATTTTGTGTCAAAGGGGTACTCCAAAAGACATACTGATAGGGACCTTAGATTGTGAGCCCCATTGGGACAGTTGGATGATAATGTCTGTAAAGCGCTGCGGAATATAGTAGCGCTATATAAAATGCAATAAATAAAAAAGGGGTAGTCCACGAATAAGAAAAAAAGGCCTGATTTTTTTAACTGCGCCACGCTTGCCCATGGACTGTGTCTGGTATTGCAGTTCATCCCAATTTAAGTGAATAAGACTGATCTGCAAAATTAGGCACAGGTCCTGGGTCAAAGTAAACAATAGACCTCTTTTTCTAATCTGGATTACCATTTAAAGCTAGGTACAATGTATATAAGGGGTTTATTTGGTGGTATAGAAACATCCTAGAAAAGCACCTCTCTCCATGTAAATTTAGAAATCACATCCATGTCCTGGTAAAAAGCTGACATTTATAGTTATTGATGACCCTTTCCTTTATTTATATGATTTTTTATATTGAACCTGTCACATTGAAGATGCAGTCCTCTTGGTGGGCAGCAGGTTATAGAGGCAGGTCACTGTTGTGGCCAGTAATTGGCTGAGCAATCACATTTCCTTTTACCGGAAAAGTAGAGTAAATGGGGACCCAGGAAGCATCAGAAGAGGAGCAGTGGGGGATCCTATAGGTGAGTATGACTTCTTTAACTTTTTTGAACCATTCTAACTCTTAAAAAAATATATAAAATTAACCAGCCAGGCAACTCCTTTAGTTTCTATTGCCCGGTCACCAAGCAATTCCTCCACCTTCCCCCTCTTTGTTTCTTCCTGGCAGCCAATCACAGTGAGAAAACTTCCCCTTCTTTAACCCCTCTCAAATTCCAAGGACATGGCAAATTCCATCTGTACCTTGGTCAACAGTAGAGATAAGCGAATCAATACAGTGAATTCAACCATGAATTTTTCAAAAAATTCAGGTTGAAACCGAATCAGAATTTTTGGTGATTCAATTTGGGAGAATTTCCCAATATCTTGTAGGCCATGTTTCAGATCAGAAGACAGGAAAGATGAAAAAGGAGGAAGACATTATCCTGGGAGATGTCTATGTACACACCGGCAGGCATTTGCTGCCAAAAAGTGAAATTATTTAAAATATATAAAAGAAAAAAAATATTTAAAAAAATCTGTGCAGTGTGTTATTAAACAGGCTGTTTTTTTTTTACCACTGACTACAATCTGTTTGCCCATAGCCATATTTGTCACTGTCACTATGACATCACTAATGATGTCTTGGCTTAAAAGAGCTCGAAAGGAGTTGTATAGAGTTCTAGGAGTCCTTGGAGAGCCATCCTCAACTTGTCAAGGAAATTGGGGCACTTTCGATTCAGACCGATTTTATTCGGACCTGAATCAAATGACCCAGCCCATCCAGATTATATATTATTATATGAATTTCAGCAAATTCGCTGATCACTATCCATCAGGCTTTATTCCTGTAAAGAATGGAAAATATAATTGTACCAGACATGTAATTTTTTTTTAAAATCTTTTGGCTATGTTAAAAATCTGCTGAGGTTTAATAATAGTCATATATTTTCTTTGTAAGGTTGAATACACTGTGTCCTGGGCTGGTAAATCCATGTCAGAATATTAAGCCAAAACCAACACCTGCTTATTAAAGGCTATATTTATCTGCATACTTATATATTGATATTGAATATGTTCCTATGGAATGCTCTAAATATAATATGCTCATGAATCCCTTATTATGTTTATCCAGCTCTCCTGTGTAAGCTACAATGTAATGGATGTAATTACACACGAAACATGGCAGCGCCAACCATATCCAACAGAAAGTGGACAACCCTTATTTCTGCTCCTACAGTTACCACACTGCCCCAAATTCAAAACCCAACATTGTTGAATATACACCACCATCTATGTCGTATCTATCTATCTATATTTTTTTTCCAATATTCCAAGACCCTAAATAAAAAATAAAAATTCCAAAAATGCTGCTGAGGTCTTCCATTAGGCTGACACAGGTTGGGTAGCAGGTCAATAGTCATCTCATTATCATCACAGGAAATATTACAAGAAATGGTAAAACCTCTAGTAGCAATTTGTGGGCACATAACACAGGATTCACCACTGTCAATACGTTAAAGGAACGTATCAGCCTACCAGAATTCATAGGGCCCATAACAAAATGAGATGAAATTTGCCCACCTATTGACAGACAGAAAAGTGAGCAATAAAGATATGGATAATAGCATCACATTTAAGCCAAGCAATATAAAGTGATAGGTAACAGAAAGCTAATGTGTTATTCCATGCAAAAAGCAAGAGTGTTTTTTGGGCCCCTCAACCTCAGGTCTCCATAGCATTTGATATGGATGCTATGGCCATAGTTCCGCCCATGCTGTACAGTGACAACTGCACAGATCGACTGAGCATGCCCACAACACTCTATCATTAAAGTCAATAGAACATTTTCTTACTTATGTTTCTTATGTCTAGGTGCCTGCTGTAAATATTTCTTACACGTGTCAATGTTACTGCTATTCATAACATAAAAAACATCACAAAATACAAAAGGTGATTGACTACAATTAGAGAAATATAACAATGTGAAAGAAAATTCTAATACAATATACATATATAAAAACAGGGTGTAAATGAAAATGTCAATGTGTGTATATACATATATATATATATATATATATATATATATATACACACGCAGTATATATTAGAATGAGTAGAATACTAACTTTATTTTTGCCGAGCTTTTACCCTGTATATTTGCATTTTATTTCCAATGTCTGGTTTTTATAATTTTTTATCTAAAGTAGACATCACTGAAAAGGCCCATTCTCCCCCTGCTGTCTACTGCCCTCAACACGTCCTTGGCTGAGGTATCACGCTGACACGCAGTCATCACCTCCTACCAGTCATGTTTTTGTTCGGAAAAGGGTAGCAGAACCCCAAGCAAAGAAAAATAAATGTGTATATAAGCTACAATAAATAATCCATTCTTAAATAAAGCTATATGAAAGAGAGTTGTTATACTGGGTTCCTAATAATGTCATTATCAGTATGTGGTGTGCGTGCCTCTATCTCTCAAAGGGACAGAGGTCCCCCTTACTGTACGCAGAGATTTGAATCACCTTTCTCTTACACGTGTCGATGTTACTGCTATTCATAACATCAAAACATCACAAAATACAAAAGGTGGTTGACTACAAATAGGGAAATATATTTTACTATATATATATATATATATATATATATATATACAGTTTATTTATTATTTTTTATCTTTTTTCTTGTTTGTTACATTCTGGCATATAAGTCTTAACTAATAATAAAATCTCAAGTAAAGAAGCTTCAGAAATTCATATAAATTGCAATGGAACATGTAGACAAAGTCAATAGAAAAACTTCTGATACGTAACTTATTTTTTAATACTCTAGTATTATTGTAAGTAATGATATAATCCAATAAATGAATTTAAAAAAAGAGAACAATTAAGTATTGCAGTATTTTATATGGTGATGCTTTTAATCTTTTGATAATGTACAGTGAAGGGTATATTAGATCAAATCTGAATTACAGACAGATATTGGATGAACGACAACCTTTGTAATGCACTTCTCTCACAGAGACACTTGTGTGGCTGGGGCGACTCTCTGGAAAGTCGGTGGCTACCATACAGGGTCAATTTCACAGGAAGCCAATTTGACTATTTTTGGAGTGTGGGCGGAAACCAGAGTAATCGGAGGAAACCCACACAAACACGGGAAGAACATACAAAATTCCATGCAGATGTTGTCCTTGGTCAGATTCAAACCCAGGATCCCAACGCTGCAAGACACCAGTGCTAACCGCTGAGCTCCTAAGATATGTGATATGTAGATACCTAGCTGGATACATAAATAGATATGACATTGATAGATAGATAGATAGATAGATAGATAGATAGCAGTGGCGTGCCTAGAGGGGGACGGGCTCTCAGGGGGTTGCAATGAGCAATTCCATCAATACAGATAGAAGCGCTCATTGCTGGAGGGCTGACGCGCCCACATACTGCGAGGGGGCACGGGAGCGCATATGTCCCGCCGCCGATCACCGCCATAGGCTTCAGGCCTAGTAGGTAGTGAAATCCCGACGCAGGCATGTGCGTTGACGTAATCACGTGCGCCTGTGCCGGGACGCAGCAGCACAATGAAGTGGGCGCGCCTTCCTCTGCGAGCAAGCGCAGGTGAGTATTTAGCTTTTATTTTTATTTTTAATTTTTTATGTGGCAACTTTGGGGGACATGGAGGGGGACACACAGGAGGACATGTGGGGGAAAAATATCATAGTGGAATACTGTGTGGGGGCAAATTATTATGGGAGGGACTACTATGTGGGGGCAAATTATTATGGCAGGGGTTACTATGTGGGGGCAAATTATTATGGGAGGGATTACTATGTGGGGACAAATTATTATGGCAGGGATTACTATGTGGGGGGCAAATTATTATAGCAGGGATTACTTTGTGGGGGGCAAATTACTATATGGGGCAATGTGGAGAAACTACTGTGTGGGGCAAATTACCATACAGGGGCAGTGTGGGGCAAATTACTGTGTGGGGCAAATTACTGTGTGGGGGTAGTGTGGGGGGAATTACTGTGTGGGCGAAATTACTGTGTGGGGCAAATTACTGTATGGGGAAGTGTGGGGGAAACTACTGTATAGGGGCAGTGTGGGGGAAATTACTGTATCGGGGCAGTGTGAGGGAAATTACTGTTTGGAGAAAATTACTATATGGGGGCAGTGTGGGGGAAATTACTGTGTAGCAAATTACCATATGCGGCAGTGTGGGGGAAATTAATGTGGGGGGGAAATTACTATATGGGGCAGTGTGGGGGATATTACTGTGGGGGGCAGTGGGGGGAAACTACTGTGTGGGGGGCAGTGTGGGGGAAACTACTGTGTGGGGGCAAATTACTATATGGGGCAGTGTGGGGGAAATTACTGTGGGGGGGGCAAATTACTATGGGGGATTACTATGGGGGGCAGTGTGGGGAAAATTACTATATGGGGACAGTGTGGGGGGCGTTGCTATTGGGGAGGCACTGTAGGGGCAATTCTATTATTTATGGGGACACTATACATGGATTATTACCTGGAGCACAATATAGGGTGTTATTATTACTGGGGGGCACTCTAGGGGACATTATAGCTGCCGTGGACACTATAGGGACATTTGGAGTCATTTATCCTACTGGTGTAAAGTAGAACTGGCTTAGTTGCCCATAGCAGCCAATCAGATTCCACCTTTCATATTTCACAGGTCTTTTGGAAATCCAGTTCTACTTTACATCAGTTTGATAAATGACCCTAATTATGTCTACTGGGGTCACTATTTTTTCAGGAGTATAGTACCTGGGACATTGGGGGGCACAACAGACACAGTATTGGGAGTGGCAGCAGGATGACACTGAGGGGACACCAGGATGGGGAGGTCGATGGAAAAAAATTAGAAATCTAACGTGTCTGTATTACAAACTCTGTAGAAACAAGATGCGGCTGAAAGAATTTGTCATGGTGGTTTAACGGAGGAGAAGAGGAAGGAGAAGGTCTACATGACAGGAGATGTCCGTGGAGGTAAGAAGTATGTGGTCAAGTATTGGGGGAAGGGGGGGGGGTGCCAGAAAAAAGGACCCGCCCCAGGTGCCAAACACCCTAGGCACGCCACTGATAGATAGATATAATAGATATAGATAGATAGATAGATAGATAGATAGATAGATAGATAATAAAATAGATAGATAGATAGATAGATTAGATTCTATATGAGAGATAGATAGATAGATATAGATAGATGATATGTAATAGAGATAGATAGATAGATAGATAGATAGATAGATAGATAGATATGAGATAGATAGATAGATAGATAGAACACAGATAGCAGCATAGTTGGCGTGAATAGGGTGCAAATCCTCAGGGAAGGCAGGCGTCTCTTCCATTGTATAATAAATCCGAAATATGAGGCAGCACTCTAAGCTATTAGAGTGCTGCCTCGTTTTTTAGATTTATTAGATAGATAGATAGATAGATAGATAGATAGATAGATTCTATATGAGAGATAGATAGTTAGAATCCCAGGATTTCAGGCTCGGTTGACATGGAATGTACAGGATTGGTTACAGTCAGGTTTCCATGGTGACGCCATTGTTTAGGTTGTGACCTGATGCTTCAGCTATCTTCATCCTCCTCCTTCTGGGTAGCTACAAGTCTTTCTCTGCTTAAAATGTGGAGCCAATTAATGTCAGCGTATCCTATAGTTCAAGTAAATATAATGAGCACATTTCCATTAGTCTTTTTGGGCCATGCTAATCTTAGTCAAGGTTTCCCTGCCAGTGCCCAATTTTTATTATAATTGAAAACGTACTTATAGAATGTAAATCATGTATATGAATATGTATAGCATGAATATTGATATTGGGAAATTTATACACAGGAAACTATTACTATGCACACACACTTTAAGGAGGCACAATGGCGCTCCAGCAATGGGCTATTTATACGGAGACTGTGTTTAGGCTCCAGGGTTGGGTGCCCCACTGCATGACTAAGGCAAAGTCCACTCTAAGGCCCGCTATACATCTTATATAGTTGCTGGCCGAACACATATTCAGCCAACAGCTACCTTTCCAAACCCCCCTCCCCAACCCCGTTCGCCCACGTACACACACATGCATGTGTTCCTAGTAGGGATAGTAGGGTAAACTGCTGTCAGACACCCCTGGCAGTGGATTATCTCCCAAGAACAAAAAAATTGTGCTTTGAAATCCAACAGCCCAATCCTTCTCTCCCTTGATGTCTGCCATGGGGGAAGAGGTGGGAGATCCCCATACCCATCAGATGATGACTGGTACCACTGCAATCAGTGGGTTAGGCCAACATACATCAAATGTGTATGGTCAGCAAAAGTTCTATGTTCTCCTCCTGATTGTTCAGCTTTTCTGCAGGTACTCCAGTTGCTAATAAAATTAGTATTAGTTTGTGCCATACTTTTAATATAGCAGGGGGCAATGGGAGTGAATGCATTGAAGAACACATTGGTGTTATATAAATTACAGATACCAGGAATTCATCTTTATTAGTCCAGAAAGGGGCAGATTGGGCATAGGCTTCACAGGCACAAATCATGGTGGGCCGGACACATCATGGGGCCAGTACCAGTACTCTGTGGCTTCTTGGAAGAACTCTGCCTACTTGTATTGGCTCCATCTGCTGCCATATTAGAATCACTTCCATGAGGCCACTTTAAAGGGCATCTGTCAGCAGTTTTGTACCTATGACACTGGCTGACCTGTTACATGTGCACTTGGCAGCTGAAGGCATCTGTGTTGGTCCCATGTTCATATGTGTCCACATTGCTGAAAAAAATAATGTATTAGTTTATTTAAATGAATCCCTAGGAGCAACAGGAGCGTTGATGTTACACCTAGAGGCTCCACTCTCTCCGCAACTGCCTCCCCTTCTGCACTTTGATTTACAGGGTCTGGCATGATGATGTTTTCACTGCCTTGCCCTATCAAAGTGGAGAGGGGGTGACAGTTGCTGTAATAGCGGAGCCTCTAGGTGTAACATCAACGCCCCTGTTGCTCCTAGAGGCTCATTTGCATAGATTAAAACATTCATTGTTTTAAGCAATGCGGGCACATATGAACATGGGCCCAACACAGATGTCTTTAGCTGCCAAGCGCACATGTAACAGGTCAGCCAGTGTAATAGGTACAAAACTGCTGACAGATGCCCTTTAGGTTCAACCCTAGAGCCTAACACAGCTAAATACATTGGCAGCAGTAAGAATGTCTCCTTTGGCTTGTTACAGTGTGTCAGTCTGGAGTCCAGGTGGTTTGGCTTGTAGAGCATTGTCTAGATTGGATACAACGTGTCCACTTCTCAGCTCAGAGCAGGACTGGCTACATATTGGATTGTGGCCTGTGAATATAAGGAACATTGTTCCCATTCACCGACAGCAAACAAATCTTCGAAATGGTCAGATATTAAAGGGGTTGTCCGACTTATATAAAAACTCAGACTGTAATGGCCTAAAATAACAGACAAATGGATACTCAGCCTGTTTTATTCCCTGTTTCTTCACGTGCTATTCTCAGTTCCGCCTGCTGACGACGTCATCTTCTTGGCTGCAGCAGTGAAAAGTCACCACTGCAGCCAATCTCTGGCCTCAACCGTGCACCGTCTCTGCTGAGGCCAGTGATTGGTGGAACATCACCACAGCTGCCAGGAAATCAAAGAGCAGCAGCAAGAACCTACTTCACAGGAAGTAGAAGAGGAGAAAACAGGAGAGTATCCATTCATTATTTATTTTAGGCAGTTTACAGGGGTTGCCCTGGTTTTTATATAACTCTGAAAATCCCTTTAAAGGGAACCTGTCACCTCTACTAGGCTACCCTCACTGAGCGTTTCTAAATGTTCATTGTGTTACCCTAAACATATAGATTACACTTTTAATTTTATTTGCAGACGAATTCAGTAAGTATTATGCATTTTTGTAATTTCCACCTTTTATGCAAATTAACATAAGAGTCATATGTTACTTGTGTGACCAGAGAAGAGTCATATTTTCAAGCTCCGACTCATCTCAGGTTAATTTGCATATGTATCAAATCGTTTTTTTTTTTTACACAATAAAAGCACACAGAGCTATAGGGACTGGGTATTGCAGATGTGCTAGCGGCCATCTAGCAACCCATGTCCTTAGCTCTATACCCAAAAACCTGGTGACAGGTTCCCTTTAAGACATAAAGTATATTAGAAAGTTGTAGATCTTTTCATTTTTACAGTGATTAGGGCTTTTTCATATAAAACTGGAAACCCCCTTTAACTAACCTTTTTTCTCAGATACACACTTCAATTATTATTTGCTATCTCCAGTTTTGAGAGGGGGGCCATTATTAAACGAACCCCTTGTACTTACCCGAACCCTAGAACCACACAGAAGTTCAGAATGTTCTGTTCGAGGTAGGACCATTTCCAGCCACAGACCTTTCAGATCCTGATAATACCTCCAAGTTCATGGTTCTTCTTGGGTCCCATACATCAACCAGAAGATATGATTCTGTCTAATGCAATATGTTATTGGCACAAACTGTGCAGCTTAGTCTTGATTACCACTGCGCACTGGACCTGTGCCTCAGCGCTGTCACACCACATCACGAGCGCCCTGGTACCATGGCATGTTAGAGGAAGTAATTAGTGCATGCTGTTTACTGATCCTATCAGACAGTGAGGTCTACAGATATGAAGACACATTCATACAATGCCTCTTATATGTGTTGTAACCATTTGTAAATGTCACAGTGAGGAGAGCAGATGATTCATTACCAAATCACGATGGTTGGAATTTGGCTTCAATACCTATTGGGCAAATCTTCAAAAAGAAACGGTGACCTTACAAAGAAATTGTGACATCTAAAGGGGTGTATGACGACTGGGACCTCTAATGGTCAGCTGTAATCTGAGAGAGCACATTTCTATTTCCATGCACCCCTAGAGTAATAAAGCCACCTATAAAGAAAGTCAGTAATCAAATGGATTTCTTTCCAATTTGGCAGATCCCATTCTTTTCCAGATTTGTTTAGGATGTGTTTAAGCGCTGCAGTTTTTGAAAATTCCCCCCAAAAATTGTGACAAAGTGCTTTGTCTTCTAGATAACTTGAAACTTGTGATATATTTTATTGTTTTGGGGATATTTTCTACAAGCCCAAAAAGTATAGCATCCTACATTTCCAAATCCAGGAAAGCACTAAAACCACACAAAAACTGATGGCTTAGACAGGATGCTGATTTTCCTTAAAGAGACCAGCCCTGTGTGGAGACTCACTGGCAATGCTCCATGGGAAACAAATATGCAAAGAGGTAAACTCATCTCTATATATTCTGTGTAATAGATTGAGCAAATGGTAAATATATATATAACTTAGTTACAGTATATACTTGTGTATATATATATATTTACCATTTGCTCATCCAATCTAATATATATATATATATATATATATATATATATAGTTACCATATGTAAAGTTACTGAGGCAGGATATATTTCTTGAAGTAGGGAGTGTCCTCTCTGGGAGCAGCTCACATACTAGTAGCCATTACCAGTAACCTGATCTCCATTCTGCCTGGGAAGAAATAACCTTTACCCAGAGTCTTACAATGGGGTCAATCTCTGATTAGGGGGATATCTGGGAAGAAAATGTTTACAAATATTGTCAAATTACTGACCCCTGATGTCACCATCCAATCTACCCCCTACCTCCTGATCATCCCATCTCCTTCCGTTTGGATGGACATAATGAGAAGGACAATTATAGGGAGATATATAATACCTAATAGGTATAGATGTGCAATAAATGATAAATAGATCGATAGATAGATAGATAGATAGATAGATAGATAGATAGATAGATAGGAGATAGATAGATAGATAGGAGATAGATAGATAGATAGATAGGAGATAGATAGATTAGACAGATAGATAGATAGATAGATAGATAGATAGATAGATAGATAGGAGATAGATAGATAGATTAGACAGATAGATAGATAGATAGATAGATAGGAGATAGATAGATAGATAGATAGATAGATAGATAGATATGAGATAGATAGATAGATAGATAGATAGATAGATAGATAGATAGATAGATAGGAGATAGATAGATTAGACAGATAGATAGATAGATAGATAGATAGATAGATAGGAGATAGATAGATAGATAGATAGATAGATATGAGATAGATAGATAGATAGATAGATAGATAGGAGATAGATAGATTAGACAGATAGATAGATAGATAGATAGACAGACAGACAGATAGATAGATAGATAGATAGATAGATAGATAGATAGATATGAAGAGAAAGAAAGAAAGAAAGAAAGAAAGAAAGAAAGAAAGAAAGAAAGAAAGAAAGAAAGAAAGAAAGAAAGAAAGAATTAGTTGTACTATACATGTACTGTCATCCTGTCTGGGAATGGTTATTTTCTGTTCTTACAGCACATAATAATAATTTTTCAGTAATTTGGGGTTCCCACCACCATATTCCAGAAGCCTTAGCATGACTGGACACTTAGGGCTGGAAGGTATAATATTATATAAAGGAGGGGGGGGGGGGTGCTTTCTCAGTTTACTTCTGGTTACTTCTTTACTCTCTGGGAATTCACGTTTGAAGCCAAACCTCCCCCCATGATGTCGCCTGTGCCTAATGAAGGTAATGTTTGGGGGGCAGAATTGCTGGGACATCACATGTACATACATGGACTGTGTGGGCTTCTACTCAGCATCTTATTCCAGACAACTCTGTGTCAAATATTTTCTTGATTTTGTACAAAATGAGTAGAGCCCTTCAGAGGAGTATGACCCTTGGCTTCCCAAATATTTCTCCAGGGGAGCTAATTACATTTCAGCCCTCTGTGCAGGGAGGCTGCAGCCTGCACCAAATCTGTCATTCATAATGATTCTATCAATGATTATTTATTGCATGTTTTCATATTAACCTATGGCTTTATTCTGTAGGTTGTCCACATATTCCATGTACTCACAGCATTCAGTATTGTAAAGTACATATTTCATGTGCTGCTTAATGTCACCTGTCACACAGACATATAATATCATCTAGCAGCAGTATTATGGTTGTTACATGCTACCTCTCAGTTATAATCTATACAGTATTCCTGACACTTAGACATTATCACAGGCTGCTCTGTGTGGTGTCCTCATGTGTTACCTGTGGTTTTCCACAGAATATTATCTTGCATTACTATAATTAATTATGTTTGTATTTGATCATTATCACTATTATAATTTATTGTAGTGATTCATGTTTGTATTTTGTTGTTGTTATTATTACTATTATTATTGTAATATTCTTACAATTATTTTTTTATTATGGTTGTTTCTATTATAGTTTTTCTACTTTTGTATAATAATACCAATAATAATAATAATAATAATAATAATAATTTATTATTAATATTATTATTGTTATTATTATTCACATATTGGTATTTACATTCTTATTATTACTATTAT
The DNA here is from genome assembly GCF_014858855.1 of Bufo gargarizans. Classification (NCBI taxonomy): domain Eukaryota; kingdom Metazoa; phylum Chordata; class Amphibia; order Anura; family Bufonidae; genus Bufo; species Bufo gargarizans. The sequence continues at coordinate 494,566,754 of NC_058083.1, forward strand.
TAACAATTCGAATCACAATATTATTGAACTTAATTAATATCTTTGTTTCTTAAAATAATAATAATAAATATAAAATTATTAATTATACCAAGAAAATTCAGCTGCACACCTGACATGACTACACATAGCAGCCAATTAAAGCAATATCCTCCTCCTCCTCCTCCTCCCAGAGGACATAGGATTCCAGCAGTGTCATCCTCATCACTAGCCTCTGCCCAGGGCGATCTTCATCCCCAGGACGGATTTATTCTCCTATGGGACATTAGTGCATTGCTTCTAGACCAGACAGAGGAGGCGCAATCTGCAATGGGGGCATTTTATTAAAAAGCTTTAGGACCATGAAGAACATTATATAATGACAAGAGACGTTTCCCTATAAAGTCCATAAACCACAATCTTCAATATACAAAAGTGATAGGAAATGACCCCATTGGGAGAGGTGAGGGGGATAGGTGCCAGGATAGCCACTGACAGACACCTGGACATGTAGAGAGCTGCCATCCAGAGGACTGCTGTGGTCTATAGGGTGACAGTGGCATTACTAATGGGGGACATTCTATTCAAAACATCCGAATGCAATGAAATCATTAAGAAATTAGTGAATACCTAATTAATTACATAAGTGCAATCAGTGTGCCCTCAGAAATGATAACTAATTCATAGATGATAGGTAGAAAAATAGATATGAGATAGATAGATAGATAGATAGATAGATGGATAGGAGATAGATAATTAAATAGATAGATAGATAGATAGATAGATAGATAGATAGATATGAGATAGATAATTAGATAGATATGAGATAGATAGATAGATATGAGATAGATAGATAGATAGATAGATAGGAGATAGATAGATAGATAGATAGATAGCTAGATAGAAAGATAGATAGCATATAATGGATAGAGTAGAAACAAAATCCTGCCACATTGTACATGTCTGTAAATGGTGATCTGTCTTATGAGATGTATACAGCACAGATAGATAATAGATGCAGATATCACTGCTGGGACTTGTGGTTCTAAACCTGGACTACATTCCGCCTATAATATGGAAACAGCACTGAAATCAATATATTGCGCTTAGCGCCCACTGCTGGGACTTGTGGTTCTCCCAAATGGAGCAGTGTAGATGAGGATATTATAGTTAGCCCGGGTTTTCCTGTAGTCCGGGGGGTGAACGAGGCTGAAGCTGCAAGCCTTATCCCATAGCCCAAGACGGCGAGCCATGCTGGGATTTGTGGTTCTACTGCACACGGCGGTGTCAGGATGCTCACGGAGAGATCGGGGAGTGCACAGCAATCGTCCATATTCCAGGGTAAAGCCGCATTATAAGGAGGCAGATTGTAAGAATCGAGCCCCTGGCATGCTACTCTGCATTATACCGGGCACCTACTGTACTTACCTGGGCGCTGGTGCCACTCCTGTGTCATGTGGCCAGCCTGGCACTATAGGGCACTACCATGCCGATGCCCGTGTACACTGTGCGGCTGGCTTTGCAGAAGGCGCACGGCCGCCGTGTATGAATGCAGACTGCTCCAGGATCAGCACCCAGCCCGTGTCCTCCGTTACCGCATTCCCTGCTGGGGCTGTTCCCAGGATACCGCATGCATTTCATCCTGGAAAGGCTGCACTTTCTCTGAGCGATTTCCAGGACACTGATCCATTGTGTTCAGCTCCGATATAACAAGCAAACAGTGAGCAGCCTGCACAGAGCTCCTGCAGGCACCAGGATATTTCCCAAGATGGTTGTCTATGGCAGGAAAACACGTCTGCCAGCCCTAATCAATTTTAGGGTAGGTTCACACCTAATTTTCTAGCAGCGTTTTTGCACCTGCGTTTTTTGGAGCTTTTTTTTTTTTTTTGCAGTAAATACATCATCTCCAAATATTAGCTGAAGGTCTGTAGGAAATATGAAACACATGGCATGTAAGGGTTTTTTGTTTTCATTTATTTTAATGCTACTGGTTTTGTTTTGTTTTGTTTTTTCTTTGTTTGTTTTTTAGGGTAGAGTAGGTCTCTTGCATTTTTTTAAATGCTGCACATTGATTTTTTTTATTTTTTTTCTGGGCTTTTAATATCTTATATATGGGGAATAATACACCAGACAAATGACAGTATTCACACAAAAAAGCACCATTGAGTTTGCTGTCATGTGGCATTTTTCTTCGCTTTTTGTTTTGTTTGTTTTTTGCAGCATTTTTTGGTGTATGTGTTGTAAAAACAGCAGTTCCAGATGTTAAGTGAAGGTCTGTAGAAAATATCAAACACAAGCATTTCTTTCTTCCTGCCGTTTTTGTTCACTAGGTGCTTTTTTTCTGGTTTATTTAAAAAAGGCACCATTGCTGGAGCTTTTAATGTGTTTTTTAAAAATATTTTTATTACACCACATTCTCTTTAGGCCTCTTGCACACAAATGTTTTTTTTTTCCCGTTTACGTTCCATTTTTTGTGTTCTGTATACGCTCCGTATATGGAACCATTCATTTCAATGGGTCTGCAAAAAAACCGGAATGTTCTCCGTATGCATTCCGTTTCCGCATTTCCATTTTTCCCTTCCGTTCAGAGATAGAACATGTCCTATTATTGCCCGCAAATCACGTTCCGTGGCTCCATTTAAGTCAATGGGGCTGTAAAAAAAACTTCTGTATCCGTTCCGTTTTTGCGGAACCATCTATTGAAAATGTTATGCCCAGCCCAATTTTTTAATGTGCTTACTGTTTAAACATTATTGTATGCTTCCGTTTCCGTTTGCGATCCGAAAAAAACGGATCACAAACGGAAATCAAACGGAACGGCAAAAAGGAACAGAAACAAAAAACTAAAAAATTGATCTGTTAAAATACTGAAAAAGAGATACGGTCGTGTGCTGGAGGCCTTAGTTTGCCTTTACACGCGGCAGATTTAGTGGAAGAAATATCTGCAACTGAAAATCATTTCCATTCACCTTAATAGGGCCTGCAGAAATCCTTGTGCTTACTGCCCCATTCAAATATATGGAACTGATTTTCAGTCGTAGAATTTTCTGCCACAAAATCTGCCGTGTGTGAAGGCGCCCTTAGAGGAAAATAGCCATGAAGGAAAGGTTAGTGGCCAAACACACTGTTTGCAAAAAAACGCCTAAAAAAGACACTACAAGAATGCAGGTGGCCAAAAAAAAAAACAACTGATAAAAAAAACTGCTGAATTCATGTGTGTACAGATTTTTTAAAAAAGCCATGAAAACCACATGCAGTATAGAAAAAAAACACAAGCAGTTTCTACTGTTTTTCTTTTTTTGCACTGAACAAAAAAAAAAAAAACGAGAGCAAATTTATGTATGTAAGGGACCTTAGGGCAGGTTTTTCCAAAAAAATTCATGTTCTCATGGTGTTTTTAACTTTATTTTCTTTATGTGTTTGTGTGCAGTCAGCAAGTGGCATTTACCATGTAGAAAAAGTTAATACAAGGTTCTTACTAATGTATTGTGATTGTCCATATTGCCTCCTTTGCCGGCTTCATTTATTTTTTTATCACATTATACACTGCTCACTTCCATGGATACGACCACCCTGCAATCCATTAGTGGTGGTCATACTTAACAAAAATTATAAAAGATAGTATGAAAAATAATCATATGGTAACACTATATTATCTGCAGGCACTGTAAGGCTCAGTTCACACAGAGCACTTTTAGCATCTTTTCAGCACCAGTTAGATATGCTATGTGAGCTCATGTTACCAGTAGCTTGTGCCATTTATTTCTATAGGGCCATACACACACCTGTTTTTCTTCACTGACTCATGTGCCCTATCCGCAATTCTCAGTGCACCTTGTATTCCTGTCTATATTTGCAGATGAAAATAGCCCTTTCTATTGATGGTGTGAGAAAATACGGAATGGACACAAAAGGGATCAATTTTTGCACATCCATTTTTTACAGATATGGCCGTGTGCATAAGGTCTTATGTAGATGAGAAAACTCCATTCACGTGCATTGGAAAAATCTGCACAGATTTTAGGACACGCTGCTTTATTTCGTTCCAGACATGCAACTACCAAGGTAAAACGTATATCGGCTTCTATGGGACCCACCTGCAGCAGCGTGACAGGACGGAAGTGGTAGTAGTGTGAGGAGGATGTTAGTGTTACCTGCGGCGGCAGCTGTTCTGTTCTCCCGGGACACACCCTGTGAACCTCCTGCCTGTCGGAAGGTGGGGTGCCCTTCATGTTGTGGGGTGCAAGGCAGGAAAAGGACAGGAAAACGGGAACTTAGGCAATCAGTGCAGTTCAACATATAACAAGTCTTGAAGAAACTAGTTTTCCACAGTCATCCAGATACAATGTAGTCACAGATTTTAAAGGCTATGTACACCTTTGGGGGCAATTTTTTTTAAATTATTGCACTGTGCTGATTTTAAGCTGAAAATATTTTTTTCAATTAGTCTTCATTAAAAATGTTGAGCCCTTTTCTTTGTATAGCCTTGAGATTCTCTAGTAGCAGCTTCTGTATTTATACTCTGTTCCATCAGGCAGCTCACCTTCCGTCTCCTTATTTCTTGACCTTATAAACACTCATTATAGCTCAATTCTTATCTTACCAATGAGAATGTGGCTTAAAAGTGTTCATGACCTTTTAGTAATTCAGGGATAAGGTTTTGTAGATAACGGCATAAAGTGAAAGTGAAACTACAATCCACACAGCTAGACAGTTAACTCTTTGTGATAAAACAGCTGAATATTTTTAATAAGGACCAATTAAAAAAATCATTTTTAGCCCAAAATGATATAAAAAATAATAATAATTGCCCCCCAAAGGTGTACATAGTCCTTAAGCAATCCCGACAGGTTTCTGGCTGAATCAGGAGGGTTGTCTCCAGGTTCCTGTTTAAGATGCATTTTCTTATATCAGACTTTTATACACTCTTATCCATTCTGGGGGTGCGTTTATAATGCCCAGTGCAGAGTGTACCATTCAAGACAAAAACGCCAAAATCTGTCCAAATGGTATGGCTGGAAGCCTGAAGCCTTTCTTCACCCAGCCAAAGGCTGTGGAGGACAGAAGCATTAAAACATGTGTTACCTCCACAGTCTGCTTCCAAGCACCCTCCTGTTTGACTGCTCAACCTTCTAACAGCCTCACCCCTTTCTTGAGACAGTAGCTAAAGGAGTTTTCCAGGATTTTAATATTGATGACCTATCCTCAGGATAGGTCATCAACATCAGATCAGCAGGGGTCTGACATCCGGCACCCCCGCCGATCAGCTGTATTTAGAGAAAGCACGCGCCGTGTGCATGTGTCGTTTCCTGTATTACTTCCTGCTCGCTGCTGCTATGTCGACGAGTGGGAAGAGAGATAGGAGATTCTTCTCTTTATACAGCTGATTGGCGAGGTGCTGGGTGTCAGACCACCAACGATCTGATATTGATGACCTATCCTGAGGATAGGCTGCCGTGGTCAAGTGGGGTATACGGGCATATCACTATGGCATCCATATAAATAAAACCTAGCACAAAGGACCAGAGAGGAGTTGGGTTGCATCGGTGAATGTAGGCTCTTCTGGTATTTATACACGTTCCCTATCTTTAGCAATCCCTTTAAGACATTAAGACTTTCATTGGGGGCTATATGACCTTTTGGGGTACATAGACCCATCTAAAGGTCAGTATGAAATTTATAACAGCTGCTAGAAGAGTCCATGTTCATAACCTAAGACACGTGAGTGAAAATCCTCAGAGTCACAGGTCTCCTGAGCTGACCTCATCCACTAATTACTGGGGGCACAGAGCTTCCACTGTAACCGGTTACTAATTACCGCACCTTCTAACCCGCTACAACAAGGACTTAGTTCATTTCATAGATCGTTTACACCTGCACCATAAATAGGTTTGGAGTGGTAATTGGCAGACCTGGTTTATTGCCGACCTTAGTTCATTATACAAGTACATCTCTCGAAATAATCCCAGTGGCACAAAACTCTAGACTGCGGCCGGGCAGGTCTGCCTTCAACGCTGCTGGCAAGGAGCGGGCGCTAAGAATAGAAGCGTAATCATAGGCAATTTAGGATTTGGGAGAATCAGAAGACATGAAATTTACCCTATTTACATAAGATGTATGGAATGCTGGATATGGGCTATTAAAAAGAGAAAGTAAAATACTTTAACACTTGTGGTCTCGTGTTGGTTCCACAAATATGCGCACTCCTCTCTGTGTCATTTTATAGGTGCCTGACGCAACTGTGGACTATTCTGAAGACTAACTCCACAGCGGAAACTGAATACATACAGTGTAATTAGTATTACATATCTGTCAAGGAAAACGGCCCCCTACCCTCAATGTGATCTGTGGTTTTACTGGTTGCCTAGCAACCACTTAAAGGGTTTTTCCAAAACTTGAGGAATCCCTAACAAGCAATGAATAGGCAAAAAGTATTACTAACATGAAGATGCTTTTGCACAAACCTGAGTTGTATTTAGTTTTTATCCACCCCATGCAGCCAGCAACGTTTATTTGATTTCTACTTGAACATCTGGTTTATGGGTCATGTCAGAACTCCAGCAGTGATCCCTGAACTACAATTCCCATAATGCTGTGCACCTGCTATTGCTGGCTGTTCAATACCCGCCAAGTACACATCCAAGCCTGCGAGTCATGTACAGTGCACTCTGAAAGTCTTCAGACCCCTTTTTCACATTTTGCTATGTTGCAGCCTTGTGCTGAATTGTTTTTCAATGCCCCATAATGACAAAGTTAAAACAGAATTTCGTTTTTTTTTGTTGCTAATTTAGTATAAAAGACTCTTTGCATTAACAATAGAAATTTAGCTCCGAGGGCCTCCCATACCTCTTGATCATCTCTGAAATGTTTCTACACCTGTGGTAATTTCAGTTGATTTAACAGGACTTAGAAAGACACAGCCCTGCCTATATAAGGTCTCTCAGTTGACAATGCATATCAGAGCAAAAACCAAGCCATGCGGAGGAAAGAACTGCCTGTAGAGATCAGAGACAGGATTGTGTGGAGGCACAGATCTGGAGAAGGGGACAAAAAATTCTGCCGCACTGAAAGTTCCCAAGAGCACAGAGGCCTCCAAAATTCTGAAATTGCAAAAGTTTGGAACAACTTTAAGGGAGAAGGGTCTTGGTAAAAAAGTCAACAAAGAACCCAATGGTTACTCTGGATGAGCTCCAAAGATCCTATTTACAGATAGGAGAAACTTCCAGTTTCTTAACCAACTCAACTCGACCATCACTGCAGCACTACTTTTGTGCTTTATGGTAGAGTGGCCAGAAAGAATCCTATCCTCAGTAAAACACACATAAAACCCTACCTGGAGTTTGCAAAAAGCCCCTAAAGGAAAGGACTCTCGAAACAAGAGACTGTAAGAAACAAGATTCTCTGGTCTGATGAAACCAAGATTAAACCTTTTGACCTAAGCATCATGTCTAGTGGAAACCAGGCACTGTCCATCACCTGCCCAATACCATCCAAGTGAAGCATGGTGGTGGCAGAATCATGCTGTGAGGATGTTTTTTAGCGGTTGGGACAGCAAGACTAGTCAGGGTTGAGCGAAAGCTGAATAGAAGAAGATACAAAGATATTCTTAATGAAAACACAATCTGGGCTCCAGACTGGGTCGAAAGTTTGCATTCAAACAAGACAATGACCCTACACACACAGCCAATACAACAGGAGAGTGGCTTAGGGACAACCCTGTGAATGTCCTTGAGCGGCCCAGCCAGAGACCCTACTTGAACCCAATCAAAAATCTCTGGAGAGACCTAAAAGTGGCTGTCCACCAAAGGTCCCAATCCAACCTTACAGCGCATGAGAGGATCTGATCTGCAGAGAAGAATTGCAGAAGTTCCATAGAAATAAATGAGAGCAAGTCACGCACGTGTGGCCACCCCTTCATTCACGTTCTTATCAATATGTCATAAATGTACTCCTTTAAGCACAAATGCACTGTTGAGATGCAGCGCTACACTTGGTCCATGTATATAACATCATTAGTGACAGCATGTGCGTTAGCGGTGGAAACCAGTCAGGAGAGATCACATGTTGAATGTATAGCACAAGATCTATTAGGAAAATAGAACAATAAGACACTTTTTATGTAGACACTTGATGATAGGACATATTTTTATGTAGACACTTAAAGATAGGGCACTTTTATCAAGACCTGTAGCATAGTTGCTTTCATTTTCATTTTAGATCTATTGGGACTATGAAATATATTGGCTATGATTGGCGATGTAGCCTTATAGAGTATATTCAGCCATTCAAAAAAGCTGCACTTTCTGTTGCCCACTTTAATAAACTGTCTGACAAAGAAAAACCACAAAACATATTTTAAACATTTTTAACTTCTGGGTTGATATGCTTTTTAAGGTCAATCATCTTAAATGTAAAACATGCATAAATCTGACATTCTGCCAAGAAAACATATTGCGCAGCCATTTACTGTGTGATTCCCCCTGTTGTTGGATCAGGAAAGTCTCTGCTTGTTATTCTGTACATACAGTGGATATATACAGTATATATATATAAATAGGAGGAAAAAGCAGCTCCGGTAAAAAATTGACAAACTCGGGTGCACAGCCCAATGGGAAAAGGCTTACCCAATATACAAAATGTAAAAAGCGGGCAGCACTCCAGAAGTATAACAAAAATTGAAGACATTATTCACCCATAAGGCAAGGCAACGTTTCGGCTCTATACAAAATTCTTTCTCAAGAAAGGCTCTTGTATAGAGCCAAAACGTTGCCTTGCCTTATGGGTGAATATAGTCTTAAATTGTTGTTATACTTCTGGAGCGCTGCCCGCTTTTTACATTTTACACATGTATATATATATATATATATATATATATATAAAATGTTTTTTTATCTGGCCTGGGTATTGCAGTTGTTCTGCATAGACCTGGATCCCTTCTTTCTGACTTCTTCACGTGTTCCTTTTTCAGTTCAAGGAACTGTTTTTAGATTTCCACCCAAACAACATGTTCTGTTGAATGATCGGCAGCATGAACCTCTAATTGCTTTGGTTTTCAGGGGGGTGGTACGTGACCTGAACTGAAATCAATCCTATTTGACTTAATCAGAACAAGAACCATTTCTTCTGGCTGGAAGCCTTGAGGGTGCCACAAATAAAAAACATATCTGCCAAGGGGAAGAGGGCTAGAAAATCCCGAGGAAAAGTTCTTGCTGAGCTCCCTCCCACCTTGATCAGCCCTGCCGTTAGCTTATGTAAATTATTTTTGGCAGTACAGAAGCTTGAAGGAGCAGAGTTTTATCCTCCCATCTAGGATTCTGCTTGTACTTATGAATCCAGATAAACAGATAAACTCACATATCCTTAAAGGCCGCATATCCTGTATTTCATTTTCATTTCATAAATGAGATGTAGGTCAGTGGAAGAAAAGTAAGGTTTGTTCTGTTTTTGTTAAATGTGTGTAGCTATTTATTTTTAATTTTTTTTAAACTTCCCTGGGGGCGGCCATATTGGAGATATCCACTTTCTTCCTGTATGTTCTTTGTAGAAAGTACGGCAGAATATGTGCTTTATGGCGGCTGCAATGCATGGGATTCAGATGGACTAATGCAATGTACAGACCTGCCTCCCAGAGTTTAGGGGAGCTGCAGACAGAGCCATATTTGTGTGTTTCCATCTTACCTACCCGGAAATAGCTATAGATGTCCCCCGTATTAGAGGGGACGGGTTGTGAAGTGGCTCCATGCAGACAGTACTTAAGTTTGAGGGATCATCTTTGGGGCTCTCCACTGGAATAGTTTTTTTGGATAGTGATGCCGCCAATAAAAGCAGCGGCAAGGTTTGTTTAAACAGCTCCCTTAACTTCCTACCTGTAGTAGATCTGTCAGCAGTTTTGCAGGGTCAAAACTGCTGACAGACTTTAATAATTGCAATAAATTTTATGTATAAGTGATTGATTGAAATTATTGATCAATCATCTTTGTATTTTGACCATTTTGTGCTTTCACACTTGCCAATTATCTATACAATTGCTCTAAAGTTTACAACTCCTGACAATAATTGATACCTTTAAATCCCTTCATATGGACATTTCATTATGTTAAGGCTATGCTATGACTGTGCCAAATTCAAATCTCTTACTAGATTTCTTTTTTTTACATTTTTACCATTTCCTAAATGGCGTTCATAGAAAATAGTTGTAATAGCAATAAGCTAAAATTAAATATTGTTATTTTAACAACAACTTTTTTTTTAAATCTGACTTCGGCTCTTAGGAGCCCATACATTTTTTTACTGTACGGAGACAGATCTCTCAATGTTGCGGAACGAATCCGGACCCATTCATTCTCTATGGGGCCGGAAGAGATGCGGACAGAACACAGTGTGCTGTCCGCATCCGCATTTCCGGAGCGTGGCCCCGATCTTCCGGCCCGCGGCTCCGGAAAAAAAAAGAACATGTTCTATTCTTATCCGCAATTGCGAACAAGAATAGGCAGTTCTATGGGGGACAAGAATAGGCAGTTCTATGGGGGTGCTGGCCGGGTGTATTGCGGATCCCCAGTACACCACGGATGTGTGAATGGACCCTAAATCCCAAGCTTTCAACAAAGCTACTTCAGATGTAGCATCCAAAGCTCGCTTCACTCATCACTACTCATGTTGCATAGTTGATGATGTCACCTCTGCAGCCCTGGAAACAGAGACTGAGTGCTACACTACAGAAGTTATGCCTTAATGCAATCATGAGTAGCGTGTGTAGAAGGACTTCCTCCATCTTTCTTCACCTTCATAAAGTGCGACTGATTTAATAAGCACTCTACTGTTACTTCTGTTACATTCTTGAGTAGGGCCAGGGACAGACAGAGGGTGTTCTAGTTCCCCTGCCATCCTCTACAGTCATGATACAGTTGGTTAGGGTTGTCTCAGCTATATTCTGTGATGAGCTTCCTCAGACAGGTCTACTGCTCTGCCAGTGCAACACTATTGATCCAATATCCCTTGTAACAGTGTTTTTTTAACCAAAACTCCAGAAAGTATATTAGTAGCTCATTTAGTGTAATTTGCATTGTTTCTAGCATAAAAATACCTTTTCATGATTTTTTGCTTTCTTTGTTTCCCCCTTGATGCTTCTGTTAATCTGTGCTGCTGTGGAAGGGGCAGGCTCTGGACAGAATCAATTTCCTTCCCCCTCTGGCAGCTGACAATATAGTCCCTGCCTACTTCTCAGATATACTCCCAGGATATTGCAGAGGGCTACTTCCCTAACATGCAGAGCAGAAATGTATTTCTATAGACTGCTCTGTAGCGAGCAGAGAGGATCACTAAGCAGAAACCTGTGCATGCACAGCCACCACACAGCTCAGTAGATGGAGGTGCACATTGCTATACACTGGGAACACCAGTGATCCAGGTCTATGCCCTACAATGTCATTCCTTTTCATAGGATTATTTATTTACCAGCACATACATGGAGAACATTGTTATTTTTTTATGAGCTATACGGTGAAAATAATATTTAATTATGGCGCAACCCCTCTCAACTTAGGTTTCTCTTATTTTTCCCTTTAGTCCGGTCCAGAACAAAATGTAATGAATAAAGTGAAAAAATTAAACGGAAGTTATGTAGAGGATGTGTTTGGTGAAACACCCACTATTTCGCAGGCAAAATCAGTCAGTTTTGTCTGCAATTGCGTTCAGTGTTGCGGGTGCAATCAGACTTAGGCCTAATGCACACTACTGTATCTATTATGCAGTCTGTATTGCCCTGCGCTAAATCGCGCAGGGGAAAGGAATTTTTTGGAGTTCCGGTGACGTACTGAGCTCTCCATGGGGCTGCCAGGAAGTCTGGTGATGTCACCGGCACTGATGGTGCAGTAAAACGACGACGTCACCGAACACACTGCCGGGCGGAAGCTTCCGCCCAGCAGTGTGTTATGATAAACAAAAGAGCCCGTGCCCTGCGCGATTTAGCGCAGGGCAAGGGAGCTTATGGAAGCATGAGATGCTCTGATGCTAGCCTCAGGGGGGCTGCCTGGGTGAAAATAAGGGTATGTCCGGGTTCAGCTCTGAAGATCATTGGAATTTATTGGACTTATTTTATTATTTATAATTTTTTTCTTTTGAATCAAGTAACATCATTATTTATGCCTGGACATTAATTTAAAAATGTTATTGTGTATAATTATGTGTAAACCTCATAAACTATAAATTATGTCTATATTTGAGTAAGGATTGTGTATACATGATTGACAGTTGATTAATTACCATATGCATTTTTGATGTGATTAAGTTTTTTATCTTTATAACATTATAATAATTTTTTATCTTTCAATTTTTTATTTTTTTACTATTTTTGTGGTAATTTGATATAATTGCTTATTCACATGTTATATTGATGTATTAAAACATGAATCCTCAACGCAGTTCCAGATGATTGAGTGCCTGTTAACATTTTATAATATCAGTGAAAAACGCATGTTATACCCGGATGCAATGCGGTTTCCACTGAAGCTCCATTCACTTCAATGGGGCCAGGGCTGCGTGAAAAAGCAGGATATAGAATATGCTGCGATTCTCACTCAACGCAAGACGTGAAAAAAAAACGCTCATATGCACAGACCCATTGAAATGAATGGGTCAGGATTCAGTGCGGGTGCTATGCGTTCACGCATTGCACCCACGTGGAAAACTCGCTTGTGTGAAAGGTGCCTAACTTCGGCGGATCCTCTGCCGCTTCTAAATGTAAGACTGCTTCCTAGCTGTCCTACAATTACCCCATTTTCTATGCCTAAAACCAGCCCACCCCCTTCCTCATCCTCACCCTTTCTTAGACTTGATGTGAGCGGGGAGAAGTCTCAGATTGGGAAGTAAAAGACCTTTGTGCCACAATCTGTGCCACAAATAAACCTAATTTAGGCCTCATTCACACAACCGTTGTTTGGGTCCGCATCCGAGCCGCCATTTTTGAGGCTCGGATGCGGACCCATTCACTTCAATGGGGCTGCAAAAGATGTGGACAGCACTCCGTGTGCTGTCCGCATCCGTGGCTCCGTTCCGCGGCCCCGCTAAAAAAATATAACATGTCCTATTCTTGGCCGCTATTGGCGGACAAGAATAGGCATTTATATTGCCGACGCCCATTCTGATCCGCAAATTGCAGAAGGCAACACGGGCGGCTTCCGTTTTTTGCGGACTGCAAAAAAACTGCACGGTCGTGTGCATGAGGCCTTAGGCACATTTCTGTTCAATAAATGACCCCCATAATTTTTATTATACATCTTAATTGCTTTTTGCTACACTTATTCTATGCGGTGTACATTGTACTCAGGAAGCAGTGCCAAGGCATCTGCCATATTTCAGTATTCTTATTATTCATCTCTTTTTACTACTTTCAGACCTTGCTTAAGAGCTTTGTTAATATATGAATACCAGACACCTGCATTAAAAGGGTATTATGGGATTTTGATATTGATGACCTATCCTCAGGATAGTCCATCACTGTCTCATAGGTGGAGATTTGACTCCCGGCAGCTCCTACTGATCAGCTGTTCCTGAATAGCTCTGGAACCAGAGGCCACCGCTCCATCCACCCTGTAGTGGACAGAACGAGATACTATTACTACAGCCTCTCCCGCTTGTCATCAATGTAAGCAGCACTGCCATAACACTACAAATTAAATGGAGCTATATAGTTCCCAGGCCTATTTCTGGTGTCAGAGCTACTGAAAAACAGCTGATCGGGAGGGGTACTGGGAGCCGGATCACCGCCAATCAGATATCACTGGCCTAGACCATCTACATCAAAATACTGGAATACCCCAACTAATTTATTAATAAATTGAGCAATCTTTTGTTGTCACATATTAACAAACCAGTTAGACCCACATGTCACCCTTGTGCACTTATAGTACTAAGTAGCGAATATTTTTCTACACTACACAGATTGAATCAAAGTAAAAGAAAAGTATATTGAAAACTGATTAAAAAATAAATAAAGTGTGTTGACTTTCTTAGAGACACAAGGATGTGATTATTTAGGTCGATGGTGGTATCAGATGAATAGGTATTTGGACTGGGGGTAGAGGCGGTGGGGAGGGGTTATTGGGGGGTGAATGTGATTTGTTATACTCTTTCTGATATGGACAGTGAAAAGCTAGTCCCCATGTTCATGTTATTTTGTGGTATATAGAAAATTTATGATTTATAAAATAAATAAATAAAGGGGTGCTATGGGTTCAGATTAGAGTAATAAAAGCCTGTTCTTGGAATGGGTATCAGGTAAGCATCCAACAACTCTTCTTGACGTACTCACCGGTCAGCTGTTTGAAAGAGCCATGGCCCTCGTGATGCAGCTTCTTCATTGCTAAGAGGTCCCTCTGCCTGCACCATACACTTACTATCAGTGGTGCAGAGTATTACAGTTTTTGTCCATTTGCGTGAACGGAGTGAAAGTGCAATGCTCTGCACTGCTGCAAATAAGTTGAAGGCGCGAGTCAATGTAAACAGTCAAGAGGCCGCAGCATGATTTAAAAATATACAAATTAACAAGATCTCAAGCAAGTATCACCAACTTTTAGACCTTTGTTTAGTACAAATATTGCACCTACATGTTATGAATATACAATTCCACCTACGGCATTAATGTTATATTTACAGGATGGGACCTTCACTTATCTCCAGAACTAGGACTGGTGACTGGACCACTGTTAAGGAAGAGGTGGTCATGCATGTGGTTTTCTCTGTTCACTTTGGAAGTTGGGAAATCAGCTGTCTTTTAATGGAAATCTGTCACCAAAAATGTTATCTGTCAGCTAAAATCAGATAGCGGCACATCTCCTTTTTTTCTAACCTTCCCGCCCAGCAGTGTGTTCGGTGACATCACCGGCTCTGAGGGGCGTGCTTTAGCTCTGCCCTAGCCGTTTTACTGGCTATGGCAGAGATAAATCCCGCCCATCAGTGCCGGTGACATCACCGGGGTTCCTGGCAGCCCCATGGAGAGCCCCGGTACGTCACCGGATCTCCAAAAAAATGCCTTTGCCCTGTGCAATTTAGCGCAGGGCAAAGGAGAACATTGGAGCATGAACTTCTCCGATGCTCATGTCAGGGGGGCTGCCTGGGTAAAAATGGAGGGATTTCCGGATTCAGCTCTGAACCCGGGCAACCCCTTTAACAGCATTTAGAAAGCATTAAGAAAATTGCTTTACGGCAGCCCCATGGTCCATACACACAATTGTTGGGAGGAGACCTTACTGACTACTATGGGAGAGTCTTCTAGGCATGCTCTGTGACCTGTACAGAGGTCATTGTACAAGGAAAAAATAGATAAGCTTTTATAATCACCTTTTGTGGATGGGAAATCATGTGTTATCTGTACACAGAGGTGCTATCTGTCATTCTGTAACGATAAGGAGATAACTGCAGTAAAGTGATCTCTACAGACCAAGAAGTGGGCCGACAATTGAATAGATCATAGCTAACCAGTGTTACTAGTAACGTTGGTTAGCGATGATCTGGCAGTGTAAATGCACCACAATTACCCCATTAATGAGCAAAACGCTCGTTCATCGTGTAATTGTATCTTTTGTGCAGCAGTAAAGATCATGGTTTCCCAGTGGCAGATCGCGCTGTGTAATCACACTCTGCTGCCGGGAAACAACGAGACAGTATGGGGTAGAGCGAGAGCAATAGTGATCGCTCCTCCCCATACTATGGAGGAGATCAGTGCATGTAAATGCACAGGTCTCCTCCACTAGTGATCGGCTGATTTATGGGAAGGAGCACTTCCCTCCTGACAATCTGCTAGATCGTCGTCCTGTGTAAAGGGACCATTAGTGGCCACTGCAAAAACTGCATGGTTTTATGGTTTTGGTAAATTTTGTGTGTACCGAGATATTCTCGCTGGAAGAAATGAAATCAGAGGCATACAGAGGTATCATGCACAAAACAAATCTGTACAACTGTAATAATATGGTTATGGACATATACCCTTACATCCATCAACAAAAGTTCAGATCAGTTCAACGACAGAAGTTTATTTGATTTATTTTAGATGGTGGATTCAGACATGTCCCTTCTGCCATACTATTATAATAAAAAAGGTGCTGTCATGTACGGCATATATAGTGTAGCGGCTTCAGCATTCATCACCTTTAAAAAAGTATCAAAATGTAACCGCATGAAATGTAAACCAAAAGAAGACTGTAAGGCATATGCTGACCCCATACAAATCTACGTAACATAACACGGAACATCAATGTATCCCAAATATATCACAAACCTAGGGGAACATTACAGTGTACATTGATAGATATTATCTATCCCATTTAACATGGGCCTAATGAATGATTTCGCCGATGGCACTGTGACACTGTACGGTATTATTTATACCGTTATTAAATGTTCTGCACCCACAGGTTATGGGCAGGGAGTTTCCAGCTGGCTGTCACCCGGGTCATGTGTACATCTGTCAGCATGGCAGCTTATTGACGCCGGGGTTATGGAGATTCCCTGAATGTAATGCATATACGATTACTGAGAAGGGAAGACACTGAGACCTCCACTGTCACAAGGCAAAAGGCTGGCACCTAATAAATCATGGAGAGAGTGAGGAAGACGAGGAGCGCTGGGCAAACGCACGAGCAAAGCAACAGAAATCTAAGAAGAAAGTTATCAATGGAGGATTGTCTTATCTGTGCTTATTCGCTTGTATAAAATTGATGAAACTTCAAAATTCGTGTCAGCAACAGATTTAAATGTAGGTATTTAAGGAGATAGATAGATAGGAAATAGATAGATAGATAGATAGATAGATTAGATAGACATATAGATGTAGATAGATAGATAGATATTAGATAGATAGATAGATAGATAGATATGAAATAGATAGAGATACAGATAGATAAAAAGAGATAGATAGATGATAGATTGATAGATAGATAGATAGATAGATAGATAGATAGATAGATAGATAAATAGAAAGATATAGATTAGATAAACAAATATATATAGATAAATGATAGATAGATAGATAGATAGATAGATAGATTGATTAGATAGACATATAGATGTAGATAGATAAGAGATAGATAGATAGATATGGGAAGAAATAGGAAACACCAAGATCTGAACAACCCCAGTCTAAGGGAAGCTTACAACAACATACAAAGGCAATACAAAAATACCCTCAGAAAGAAAAAGCAAGACAACATCTCAACCAAGCTCCTCCAACTCCAAGATGCTCTCCAGGACAACTGTATCTGGGAACTATCGAAGCAGATGGACAAAACCAGCAAGAACACCAACCTCCACATCCAAAATGGCAACATCTGGCTCCAGTACTTCAAGGATCTGTACAAAGCCATCTCGAGGGAGGACCAAAGCCCAGAACAAAAAGAAATCACGAAAAAGTTATGACATGGAGGAAAAAAATCTAAGATTTTCAAAACCCTCTAGACACACCGATCACGCTGCAGGAGATAACAGAGAGGATCTCAATGATAAAGAGTAAAAAAGCCAGCGGCCCAGATCGGATCCTTCCAGAAATGATCAAATACAGCCCGCCAGGTCGCATTAGTAAAACTCTACAATGTTGTGCTGAGTGTCGGCTACTTCTCCCAGAGCTGGAACCAGGGCATCAACACCCCCATACACAAGGGCGAAGACAGGTACGACCCAGCCAACTATAGAGGGATATGTGTCAGCAGCAACCTGGGAACTCCTCAGCAGTATCCTGAATAAGAGGATCCTCAGCTTCCTCGCCCAGCACAACATCCTCAGCAGAAGCCAAGCAGGCTTCATACCAAACCACCTCACCACGGACCACATCTACACCCTGCAGAGCCTCATCAAGAGCCATGTCCACGATACAAAGCGTGGAAAGATCTATGCCTGCTTTGTGGACTTTAAGAAGGCCTTTGACTCAGTGTGGCACCCGGGCCTATTCCTGAAACTTCTTGAAAGCGGAATAGGAGGAAAAACATATGTTGTACACTGAGAACAGATGCAGCGTGAAGGTAAATGGGAGGAGAACGGCTTATTTCCAGCAGAGCCGAGGAGTCAGACACGGCTGCAGCCTCAGTCCAACCCTGTTTAACATCTACATCAATGAGCTGGCGGCGGCTCTGGAGTCCTCCACAAACTGATTGAGGGGTATGATATACCTTCTTCCACAAAATATTGATTGAGGGCCACGGTATACCTGTTGCCCCAAATGAACAGGGTGGTGTTATATAACTGTTGTGGCAAAAATAATAATTGAGGGGTGTGATATACCTGCTTCCACAGAATACTGATGAAGGGGTTCGATATACCTGCTTCCACAAAATATTGATTGAGAGGTGCGATATACCTGCTTCCACAAAATACTGATTAAGGGGTTTGATATACCTGCTTCCACCAAATATTGATTGAGGGCTGCGATATACCTGCTTCCACAAAATACTGATTAAGGGGTTCGATATACCTGTTTCCACCAAATATTAATTGAGGCCTGCGATATAACTGCTTCCACAAAATACTGATTACGGGGTTTGATATACCTGCTTCCACAAAATACTGATTGAGAGCTGTGATATACCTGCCTCCACAAAATACTAATTGAGGGGTTTGATATACCTGTTTCCACCAAATATTGATTGAGGCCTGCGATATACCTGCTTCCACAAAATACTGATTAAGGGGTTTGATATAACTGCTTCCACAAAATACTGATAAAGGGGTTTGATATACCTGCTTCTACAAAATACTGATTGAGGGCTGCGATATACCTGCTTCAACAAAATACTGATTAAGGGGTTCGATATACCTGTTTCCACCAAATATTGATTGAGGCCTGCGATATACCTGCTTCCACAAAATACTTATTAAGGGGTTTGATATACCTGCTTCCACAAAATACCGAATGAGGCCTGCAATATATCTGTTTCCACAAAATACTGATTAAGGGGTTTGATATACCTGCTTGTACAAAATACTGGTTGAGGGCTGTGATATACCTGCTTCCACAAAATACTGAAGAAGAGGTTTGATATACCTGCTTCCACAGAATACTGATTGAGGGCTGCGATATACTTGCTTCCACAAATACTGCTCTTCTCTAGGGACTTAGGCACAGGATCATTTTGAAGATGACAGGCAGAGGAAGAGGCAGGCCATTCCGCAGGGGTGGTAGGGGTTGGGCAGGTGCACCAGGCCGGAGCCCAAGTGGGAAGTTGGAGAAGGCATGTGTGATTACTTTAACCACTTCAGCCCCGCTAGGTGAAACCCCCTTCATGACCAGAGCACTTTTTACACTTCGGCACTACACTCCTTTCACCGTTTATCGCTCGGTCATGCAACTTACCACCCAAATGAATTTTACCTCCTTTCCTTCTCACTAATGGAGCTTTCATTTGGTGGTATTTCATTGCTGCTGACATTTTTACTTTTTTTGTTATTAATCAAAATGTAACGATTTTTTTGCAAAAAAATGACATTTTTCACTTTCAGCTGTAAAATTTTGCAAAAAAAACGACATCCATATATACATTTTTCGCCAAATTTATTGTTCTACATGTCTTTGATAAAAAAAAAATGTTTGGGCAAAAAAAAATGGTTTGGGTAAAAGTTATAGCATTTACAAACTATGGTACAAAAATGTGAATTTCCGCTTTTTGAAGCAGCTCTGACTTTCTGAGCACCTGTCATGATTCCTGAGGTTCTACAATGCCCAAACAGTAGAAAACCCCCACAAATGACCCCATTTCGGAAAGTAGACACCCTAAGGTATTCTCTGATGGGCATAGTGAGTTCATAGAACTTTTTATTTTTTGTCACAAGTTAGCGGAAAATGATGATGATTTTATTTTTATTTTTTTTTCTTACAAAGTCTCATATTCCACTAACTTGCGACAAAAAATAAAAAATTCTAGGAACTCGCCATGCCCCTTACGGAATACCTTGGGGTGTCTTCTTTCCAAAATGGGGTCACTTGTGGCGTAGTTATACTGCCCTGGCAATTTAGGGGCCCAAATGTGTGAGAAGAACTTTGCAATCAAAATGTGTAAAAAATGACCGGTGAAATCCAAAAGGTGCACTTTGGAATATGTGCCCCTTTGCCCACCTTGGCAGCAAAAAAGTGTCACACATCTGGTATCGCCGTACTCAGGAGAAGTTGGGGAATGTGTTTTGGGGTGTCATTTTACATATACCCATGCTGGGTGAGAAAAATATCTTGGTCAAATGCCAACTTTGTATAAAAAAATGGGAAAAGTTGTCTTTTGCCAAGATATTTCTCTCATCCAGCATGGGTATATGTAAAATGACACCCCAAAACACATTCCCCAACTTCTCCTGAGTACGGCGATACCAGATGTGTGACACTTTTTTGCTGCCAAGGTGGGCAAAGGGGCACATATTCCAAAGTGCACCTTTCAGATTTTGCAGGCCATTTTTTACACATTTTGATTGCAAGGTACTTCTCACACATTTGGGCCCCTAAATTGCCAGGGCAGTATAACTACGCCACAAGTGACCCCATTTTGGAAAGAAGACACCCCAAGGTATTCCGTGAGGGGCATGGCGAGTTCCTAGAATTTTTTATTTTTTGTCACAAGTTAGCGGAAAATGATGATTTTTTTTTTTTCTCTTTTTTCCTTACAAAGTCTCATATTCCACTAACTTGCGACAAAAAATAAAAAATTCTAGGAACTCGCCATGCCCCTCACGGAATACCTTGGGGTGTCTTCTTTCCAAAATGGGGTCACTTGTGGCGTAGTTATACTGCCCTGGCAATTTAGGGGCCCAAATGTGTGAGAAGTACCTTGCAATCAAAATGTGTAAAAAATGGCCTGCAAAATCTGAAAGGTGCACTTTGGAATATGTGCCCCTTTGCCCACCTTGGCAGCAAAAAAGTGTGACACATCTGGTATCGCCGTACTCATGAGAAGTTAGGGAATGTGTTTTGGGGTGCCATTTTACATATAACCATGCTGGGTGAGAGAAATATCTTGGCAAAAGACAACTTTTCCTATTTTTTTATACAAAGTTGGCATTTGACCAAGATATTTTTCTCACCCAGCATGGGTATATGTAAAATGACACCCCAAAACACATTCCCCAACTTCTCCTGAGTACGGCGATACCAGATGTGTGACACTTTTTTGCAGCCTAGATGCGCAAAGGGGCCCAAATTCCTTTTAGGAGGGCATTTTTAGACATTTGGATCCCAGACTTCTTCTCACACTTTCGGGCCCCTAAAAAGCCAGGGCAGTATAAATACCCCACATGTGACCCCACTTTGGAAAGAAGACACCCCAAGGTATTCAATGAGGGGCCTGGCGAGTTCCTAGAAATTTTTTATTTTTTGCATAAGTTAGCGGAAATTGATTTTTTTGGTTTTTTTCTCACAAAGTCTCACTTTCCGCTAACTTAGGACAAATATTTCAATCTTTCATGGACTCAATATGCCCCTCAGCGAATACCTTGGGGTGTCTTCTTTCCGAAATGGGGTCACATGTGGGGTATTTATACTGCCCTGGCTTTTTAGGGGCCCTAAAGCGTGAGAAGAAGTCTGGAATATAAATGTCTAAAAATGTTTACGCATTTGGATTCCGTGAGGGGTATGGTGCGTCCATGTGAGATTTTATTTTTTGACACAAGTTAGTAGAATATGAGACTTAGTAAGAAAAAACTAAAACAAAAACAAACAAAAAATTTCCGCTAACTTGTGCCAAAAAAAATGTCTGAATGGAGCCTTACAGGAGGGGGGGGGTGATCAATGACAGGGGGGTGATCAATGACAGGGGGGTGATCAATGACAGGGGGGTAATCACCCATATAGACTCCCGGATCACCCCCCTGTCACTGATCACCCCCCCCCCCCCCCCTGTAAGGCTCCATTCAGACATCCGCATGATTTTTTACGGATCCATGGATACATGGATCGGATCCACAAAACACATGCGGACGTCTGAATGGAGCCTTACAGGGGGGTTATCAATGACAGGGGGTGATCAGGGTGATCAGGGTGATCACCCCCCTGTCACTGATCACCCCCCCTGTAAGGATCCATTCAGACATCCGCATGATTTTTTACGGATCCATGGATACATGGATCGGATCCACAAAACACATGCGGACGTCTGAATGGAGCCTTACAGGGGGGTTATCAATGACAGGGGGTGATCAGGGTGATCACCCCCCTGTCACTGATCACCCCCCCTGTAAGGCTCCATTCAGACATCCGCATGATTTTTTACGGATCCATGGATACATGGATCGGATCCACAAAACACATGCGGACGTCTGAATGGAGCCTTACAGGGGGGTTATCAATGACAGGGGGTGATCAGGGTGATCAGGGTGATCACCCCCCTGTCACTGATCACCCCCCCTGTAAGGATCCATTCAGACATCCGCATGATTTTTTACGGATCCATGGATACATGGATCGGATCCACAAAACACATGCGGACGTCTGAATGGAGCCTTACAGGGGGGTTATCAATGACAGGGGGTGATCAATGACAGGGGGTGATCAGGGAGTGTATATGGGTGATCACCCGCCTGTCATTGATCACCCCCCTGTAAGGCTCCATTTAGACGTCCGTATGCGTTTTGCGGATCCGATCCATGTATCCGTGGATCCGAAAAATCATACGGACGTCTGAACGGAGCCTGACAGGGGGGTGATCAATGACAGGGGGGTGATCAATGACAGGGCGGTGATCAATGACAGGGGGGTGATCAGGGAGTTTATATGGGGTGATCATGGGTGATCAGGGGTTTATAAGGGGTTAATAAGTGACGGGGGGGTGTAGTGTAGTGTAGTGTAGTGTGGTGTTTGGTGCGACTGTACTGACCTACCTGAGTCCTCTGGTGGTCGATCCTAACAAAAGGGACCACCAGAGGACCAGGTAGGAGGTATATTAGACGCTGTTATGAAAACAGCGTCTAATATACCTGTTAGGGGTTAAAAAATTCGGATCTCCAGCCTGCCAGCGAGCGATCGCCGCTGGCAGGCTGGAGATCCACTCGCTTACCTTCCGTTCCTGTGAGCGCGCGCGCCTGTGTGCGCGCGTTCACAGGAAATCTCGCGTCTCGCGAGATGACGCATATATGCGTGACTGTGCGCAGGGCTGCCACCTCCGGACCGCACATCTGCGTTAGTGATCAAAAAAATTTATTTTTTTGTCACTGCGGTGGGGCGGGTGTGGGCGAGCACACGTGTGGGCGACCGATCAGGCCTGATCGGGCAAACACTGCGTTTTGGGTGGAGGGCGAACTAAAGTGACACTAGTACTATTATAGATCTGACCGTGATCAGTTTTGATCACTTCCAGATACTATAAAAGTACAAATGCTGATTAGCGATACGCTAATCAGCGAATAACGGACTGCGGTGCGGTGGGCTGGGCGCTAACTGATCGCTAACTACCTAACCAAGGGACCTAAACTATACCTAAAACCTAACGGTCAATAACAGTGAAAAAAAAAAGTGACAGTTTGCACTGATCACTTTTTTCTTTTCACTTGTGATTGACAGGGGTGATCAAAGGGGTGATCAAAGGGTTAATTGGGGTTCAGGGGGGGTGATCAGGGGCTATAGTGTAGTGTTTGGTGTACTCACTGTAAAGCCTGCTCCTCTGCTGGATCCAACCGACGAAAAGAACCAGCAGAGGAGCAGGCAGCCATATAACAGATCATATTTACTAATATGATCTGCTATCTGGCACTTTGATTTGATTTTTTAAAAATCAGTAACCTGCCAGCCGCGATCATTGGCTGGCAGGTTGCTGACGAAATACCTCTGTGCGAAATGCCGGCGCGAACTGCGCATGCGCGCGCGCATAGTCGCGTCATCTCGCGTCTCGCGAGATGACGCGTATATGCGTGACTGTGCGCAGCGCTGCCACCTCCGGAACGCACATGTGCGTTAGGCGGTCCGGAGGTGGTTAAAGGGCGCACCATAGTTGGTAGAGTGGCTCACTCAGCCTTCTGCTTCTGCACCCTCCTTATCCTCTGTATCTGCACCCTCCTCACTCTCTGCTATGTGCACCCCCAAATACACCACAACCATAGCCCCTCCACTCGAGTCAGAGGAATTATTTTCCCATCCATTCCCAGACCTTACCGATGCATAGCCATTCTTAACATCGGATAAGGAAGAGGAGGTAGCAACGGCCGCCACCCAGTGGTCTGACGATAGCACCCAGTTCAGCCCAAGGAGGGAGGTCCCCGATGTTGCTGCCTACTCTGAGATCTCAAATGTCAGTGGTGGGGAAGGTGACGATGATGACGTGTCGATGGACGTCACATGGGTGCCCACAAGAGAGGAAGAGGAGGGGAGTTCAGAGAGAGAGAGACGGAGCAGCAGAGAGGGAGGAGAAGGAGGAGAAGCAGGCAGAGCTCGCAGTGCACAGGGGGCAAAAAGCAGACTGCAAATGTATCTGGAGCGAGCCATCCACCATGCACGGTCACTTCTGGCGCTCCCAGGATGACGGCACATGGCTCCGCAGTGTGGGCTTTTTTTAACGTGTAAGCTGCGGACAATAGTGTTGCCATCTGCAACCTGTGCTGTTAACGCATAAGTCGAGTTAAGCCCAACACTCACCTAGGGACGACCGCCTTAAGAAGGCACCTGGCCTCCCATCACTGAGCCCAGTGGGAGCAACGCCGTCAGAACCCTCAAAGCCACACCCCCGCCCTACACGTCCTGCCTCTTCTGCTTCTCATCTCTCCTCCCGTTTGTCCTCGACTCCACCTTCCACCATGCCGTCGTCGCGTTCATCTGGCAGAAGGCAGGTTTCCGTGGCCCAAATGTTCAAGCGTAAAAAGTTGGTGATGCCGGATAACCCTCTTCCCCAACGGCTGACCGCTGGCTTGTCGGAACTGCTAGCCCGCCAACTACTGCCATATAAACTGGTGGACTCTGAGGCATTTAGAAAATTTGTGGCCATTGGCACACCACAAGGTCCCCGGAAGGAAATATTTCTCCCAGAAGGGCATCCCAGAGCTATATGGCCACGTTCAGCGGCAAGTGAATATATCTCTGGCACACAGTGTCAGTGCCAAGATACATCTGACCACAGACACATGGTTTAGCAAACACGGACAGGGAAGGTACATAACTTTTATTGCCCACTGGTTGAACCTTCTGAGGGCCATCAAGCATGTAACCCGTGGCTCCCGTGTGGATTTGGTGTTACCGCCAAGGATTGCATGCAGGCCTGCCTCTTCTTCTCCTCCTCCTACTCCATCCTCCGTCTCCTCCTCAGCTGACTCCTCCTTTTCCACTGCTACCGCCTCTTCCACTGCACCCCCCAAGCTCCCCAGAACCTATTTGGCGTCCCAGGAGAGACGTTGCCATGCTGTGCTAAGACCCACACTAGTCCTGCACTGCTTTCAGCTCTGCGGTCACAGGCTGATCGGTGGCTAACCCTGCTCAATTTGACAGTTAGTAAAGTGGTGTGCGACAACGGTGCCAATATGCTGAGCGCACTGAAACAGGGCAAAATGACACACGTGCCATGCATGGCACACGTCCTGAACTTAGTCGTGCTGCGATTCGTTGCCAAATACCCCGGGGTCCAGGACGATTTGCGGCAGACCAGGAAAATCTCTGGCCATTTTATAAGATCTTACACGGCCATGACTCGCCTTGCTGACGTTCAGCGGGGACATCACTTGCCTGTCAGACGTATGATTTGTGACAGCCCGATGCGCTGGTACTTCACCTTGTATATGCTTAGTAGGTTGCTCCAGAAGCAACGTGCCGTTAACAACTACCTGTGCGAACTCTACAGCAGGACAGGTTCTTTTCACAGCGCCAGTGGCTGCTCATGCGCGACGCATGCAGACTTCTGTGGCCATTTGATGAGATCACCAAACTGGTCAGTCGCAGCCAGGGCACCATCAGTGACATCGTACCTTACGCCTTCTTTCTGGAGCATGCATTGTGTCGTGCCATTGATCAAACCGTCGAGGAGCAGGAGCAAGAAGATGAGGAAGTCGCAATGCCGAATGAATTGCCAGGGGGGGCTACTCCATCTGATTCAAATCAGCAGGAGCATGGAACTCTTGGCTTTCCCCTCATCTAGTGTCCTGTCCGAAAGGACGTTCAGCGCAGCAGGGGGGATCGTGACCGATAAGTGCACTCGTCTAGCTCACGACAGTGTGAACTACCTTACATTTCTAAAAATGAATAAGGCATGGATTGCTGAGGAATTCAACACCTATGACGACCACATGTAATTGAATTTCCTCATGCCAGCCCACACATATCCGCCACCACCCAGAACAAAGAATGGTCCTTGTCTTATGTATATACAGCCGCATAAAAGGCCTTTTAATTTTTGGGGCCTGTACTCCAGTGGCCTACTGTAAAAATGTTATCCAGTGACCGCCTAATGTACCTCCAGCCACATAATCACAAGTTCTTTTCTGTCAGGTGAATGCCTAATTTTTGGGGCCTGTACTGGCCTACAGTAACATTTTTATCCAGTGACCGCCTTATATACCTCCAGCCACATCATCACAAGTTCTTTTCTGTCAGGTGAATGCCTTATTTTTGGGGCCTGTACTCCCGTGGCCTAAAATAAAAAATTTCTAGGCTCCATCAGGGCACATTTTTGAGAGTTTCCTTTTCAGAAGCATAAAAATGGCCCCTGATTAAAATATATATTTTTGCACTTCCAGTAAGTACAGTCAGGTCCAAAAATATTGGGACATCGACGCAATTCTAACATTTGTCACTCTATACACCACCACAATGGATTTGAAATGAAATGAACAAGATGTGCTTTAACTGCAGACTGTCAGCTTTAATTTGAGGGTATTTACATCCAAAATCAAACTTTCACTTTTAATACTTGGTTGCAAATCCTTTGCAGTCAATTACAGCCTGAAGTCTGGAACGCATAGACATCACCAGATGCTGGGTTTCATCCCTGGTGATGCTCTGCCAGGCCTCTACTGCAACTGTCTTCAGTTCCTGCTTGTTTTTGGGGCATATTCCCTTCAGTTTTGTCTTCAGCAAGTGAAATGCATGCTCAATCAGATTCAGGTCGGGTGATTGACTTGGCCATTGCATAACATTCCACTTCTTTCCCTTAAAAAAACTCTTTGGTTGCTTTTGCAGTATGCTTTGGGTCATTGTCCATCTGCACTGTGAAGTGCCGTCCAATGGGTTCTGAAGCATTTGGCTGAATATGAGCAGATAATATTGCCCGAAACACTTCGGAATTCATCCTGCTGCTTTTGTCAGCAGTCACATCATCAATAAATACAAGAGAACCAGTTCCATTGGCAGCAATACATGCCCACGCCAGGGCCGGAGATATCGCCGGTGAAGCCGGTTCTGCTGCAAAGGGGCCCGGCGTGTGAGGGGGCCCATTCATACTAGTGAGCGCTTTTGGAAGCGCTCACTAGTATCATACTAGTAGGCGCATCCAGAAGCGCTCACTATTATACAAGAGATCGGCGCTTGCTTACTTACCCCTGCGGCACTGGTCTCCTCCAGCCTGACTGTGTACAGCGCGCACTATGACCTGATGCTGTACGCAGTCAGGTCACGTGTGCAGCGCGGGCTGTTGGAGACAGGACAGGGAGAGCAGGAGAGGTAAGTTTTAATTATTTATTTCAGTCTGAACTGAGGTCTGATATAATGGGGCCCTGGGGTCTATCACATCATGGGGGGCCTGAAATAAGTATATGGGGGTGCCGGACTCTGGGGGTCCGACTCCTGACTGAACAAGGGGGGGGGGGGCCTGAATGAGCATATGGGGGGGCTGAGCAACTGACATATGGGGGGCTGAGCAACTGACATATGGGGGGGCTGAATAAATAAACAACTGATATTGGGGGGGTCCTCCTGAGTAACTGATATGGGGGGTGTCCTGGGCAACTGACATATGGAGGGGGGAGGAGCACTATTGGGGGCCCTATCTTGTATACTGGCACACATGGGGGAGCAATATGGAGAGGGGGGTCCTCCTGAGTAACAGATATGGGGGGTGTCCTGGGAAACTCATATATTGAGGGGGGAGGAGCACTATTGGGGGCCCTATTTTATATACTGGAATACATGAGGGGGCACTATGGAGAGGGAGGAGCACTATGGGGACCCTATCTTATATACTGGCAAACATGGGGAGCACTATGGGGCCATCTTCTGGGGCACTATCTTATATACTAGCACACATGGGGGGCACTATGGAGAAGGGGTAGCACTATGGGGGCATCTACTGGGGACCCTATCTTATATACTGGCACACATGGGGGGCACTATGGAGAAGGGAGGAGAGGAGCACTATTGGGGTCATTATATAGGGAAATTATACTGGCACACATTATGGGGGCATTTTATTTTGGCACATTGTCAGGCACCATGGGGATAAGGGGAGGCGCACTATTGGGGCACGGTATAGGAGTATTTTATACTGGCGCAAATTATAGGGCACTATGGGGACCTTGTGTCAACTGGGGGCACTAAAAGGTTTTTTGGGCACACAGTAAGGGGCATTGGCACACATTATGAGGGTACTATGGGGACATTGGCTCTACAGGGGGCACTAAGAGGAGGCATTTTTTATACTGCCACACAACAGGGCACTTTTATTTTTACTGTAACACATTATAAAGAGAATCATTACTACCGGGGGCATTATGGTGGGCTTTATTACAGTTGAGGGACTATGAGGAACTTGAATACTAGTATGAGCACTATGGGAGTATTATTACTTCTGGGACACAGTGGGGAAATTATTGCTGTAGGGGCACTATTATTACTATGTGCTGTCTGGTAGATAATTATTTCTATTGGTGGGACTTTGGGGAGCAGTATTACTGTGGGGGGCACCCTGGCACGATATCAGCTTGGCACAATTATTTTTGGGGAACATTATGTTTACACTATTAGTGTCAGGGACACTGTTTCCTGGGCACAGTTATTTTTTAGGACAGGGGAACTATCTGTGTGTAACCTGTATAGGGAGCACAGCGGTCACAGTATTGGGGGTGGCAGGATGGGGTGTTCAGAAGGTGGGAGGATGATGGATAAATAGGAAACTAAGATGTCTGTCTTTTATACTCTGCAGAGAGAACAGATGGCTGAAAAATCATCATGGCTGTCTGGTCTGAAAGGAGAAGATGAGGACAGAGAACATCTACATCAAAGAAGACGTCACTGGATGTACGAGGTATGTGGACCTGTATTAGGCTACTTTCACATCTGCGTTAGTGATTCTGGCAGGCTATTTCAGCAGAGAACAGCCTGCTGGAATTCACTGGATCTGGCACTGCTGGATGCAGATAGAATGCCCGCCGGCCCCATTGACTATAATGGGGTACGGCAGAGATCCGGCCGCAATCTGGCAAAAATGCTGAGAATCAGCGGGACCGTATGCTGCGGTTTGTGTCCGGACGATTCTTTGCATTTACAGCTGGATCAGGTCGCAGGTGTGAAAGTAGCCTTACCCTGTATGTTTTGTATTGCAATAAGTAATGTTAGGACGGAATAGGTTAGGTTGCGAATTTGGCTTGGGGGGGGGGGGGGCACAGGCACATTCTTTGCACAGGGGCCCTCTGCTGTTTGTGTTCTCCCCTCTCCCACGCCATGACATTACCATGCTTCACTGCAGTTCCTTTCCTTCTCCATACTCTTCTCTTCCCATCACTCTGGTACAAGTTGATCTTGGTCTCATCTGTCCATAGGATGTTGTTCCAGAACTGTGAAGGCTTTTTTAGATGTCGTTTGGCAAACTCTAATCTGGCCTTCCTGTTTTTGAGGCTCACCAATGGTTTACATCTTGTGGTGAACCCTCTGAATTCACTCTGGGTAAGTCTTCTCTTGATTGTTGACTTTGACACACATACACCTACCTCCTGGAGAGTGTTCTTGATCTGGCCAACTGTTGTGAAGGGTGTTTTCTTTACCAGGGAAAGAATTCTTCGGTCATCCACCGCAGTTGTTTTCCGTGGTCTTCCAGGTCTTTTGGTGTTACTGAGCTCACCGGTGCGTTCCTTCTTTTTAAGAATGTTCCATACAGTTGTTTTGGCCACGCCTAATGTTTTTGCTATCTCTCTGATGGGTTTGTTGTGTTTTTTCAGCCTAATGATGGCTGGCTTCACTGATAGTGACAGCTCTTTGGATCTCATCTTGAGAGTTGACCGTAACAGATTCCAAATGCAAATATCACACTTGAAATGAACTCTGGACCTTTTATCTGCTTATTGTAATTGGGATAATGAGGGAATAACACACATCTGGCCATGGAACAGCTGAGAAGCCAATTGTCCCATTACTTTTGGCCCCTTAACAAGTGGGAGGCACATATGCAAACTGTTATATTTCCTACACCGTTTACTTGATTTGGATGTAAATACCCTCAAATTAAAGCTGACAGCCTGCAGGTAAAGCACATCTTGCTCATTTCATTTCAAATCCATTGTGGTGGTGTATAGTGCCAAAAATGTTAGAATTGTGTCGCTGTTCCAATATTTATGGACCTGACTGTATTTGGTGGCTGCAAATATGACCCGAAGGTTTTTCAGGTTCGCCTGCCATTAAAGTCAATGGGGCCCGATGCGAACGAGCGGTTCGCGAACATTTGATTGCGAACGAGCGTTTGCGAACTGTCCCGGACGATGTTCGTCCATCACTATTTACAGGCTGTACATTACATGCCATATATGACCGCTGCAGCCAGTCACTGGCCTCAGCAGTACAATGCACAGTGGTGGATTACATATTTGTCCTGTCTGGAACCCTCTGGGACCTGCTCCTATCTCAAGAACATGGTCCTGCCAGGAATGTGGTAGATGCAGTGCATTCGCCACTCTCTCCATTCACTGCTATGAGACTTCCAGAAATAACCAAGCGCGCTCACTCTGTTCAGAAGCGCTATAGCAGTGATTAGAGTAGACATGCGCGACATCCTCTCGATTCCTGACAGAGTTCCCGAGAGAGGAATAGATGCCAGAGGCAGGACTGACACGGA
Source organism: Bufo gargarizans (assembly GCF_014858855.1). Taxonomy (NCBI): domain Eukaryota; kingdom Metazoa; phylum Chordata; class Amphibia; order Anura; family Bufonidae; genus Bufo; species Bufo gargarizans. The sequence goes on from NC_058083.1 coordinate 494,597,701, forward strand.
ATGGACATTTATGGCATATCCTGTGGCTAAGCCATAAATGCTCAAATGGACAACCCCTTTGGAATATATGTTTTTTTGTATTACATCACATTTAAGGTTTTAATATAAATTAGAAAACACCTACAGTATAGACCAAAAGTTTGGACACACCTTCTCATTCAAAGAGTTTTCTTTATTTTCATGACTATGAAAATTGTAGATTCACACTGAAGGCATCAAAACTATGAATTAACACATGTGGAATTATATACATAACAAAAAAGTGTGAAACAACTGAAAATATGTCATATTCTAGGTTCTTCAAAGTAGCCACCTTTTGCTTTGATTACTGCTTTGCACACTCTTGGCATTCTCTTGATGAGCTTCAAGAGGTAGTCACCTGAAATGGTTTTCACTTCACAGGTGTGCCCTGTCAGGTTTAATAAGTGGGATTTCTTGCCTTATAAATGGGGTTGGGACCATCAGTTGTGTTGTGGAGAAGTCAGGTGGATACACAGCTGATAGTCCTACCGAATAGACTGTTAGAATTTTGTATTATGGCAAGAAAAAAGCAGCTAAGTAAAGAAAAACGAGTGGCCATCATTACTTTAAGAAATGAAGGTCAGTCAGTCCGAAAAATTGGGAAAACTTTGAAAGTGTCCCCAAGTGCAGTCACAAAAACCATCAAGCGCTACAAAGAAACTGGCTCACATGCGGACCGCCCCAGGAAAGGAAGACCAAGAGTCACCTCTGCTGCGGAGGATAAGTTCATCCGAGTCACCAGCCTCAGAAATCGCAGATTAACAGCAGCTCAGATTAGAGACCAGGTCAATGCCACACAGAGTTCTGGCAGCAGACACATCTCTAGAACAACTGTTAGGGGAGACTGTGTGAATCAGGCCTTCATGGTAGAATATCCAGGAAACCACTGCTAAGGACAGGCAACAAACAGAAGAGACTTGTTTGGGCTAAAGAACACAAGGAATGGACATTAGACCAGTGGAAATCTGTGCTTTGGTCTGATGAGTCCAAATTTGAGATCTTTGGTTCCAACCACCGTGTCTTTGTGCGACGCAGAAAAGGTGAACGGATGGACTCTACATGCCTGGTTACCACCGTGAAGCATGGAGGAGGAGGTGTGATGGTGTGGGGGTGCTTTGCTGGTGACACTGTTGGGGTTTTTTTCAAACTTTAAGGCATACTGAACCAGCATGGCTACCACAGCATCTTGCAGCGGCATGCTATTCAATCCGGTTTGCGTTTAGTTGGACCATCATTTATTTTTCAACAGGACAATGACCCCAAACACACCTCCAGGCTGTGTAAGGGCTATTTGACCATGAAGGAGAGTGATGGGGTGCTGCGCCAGATGACCTGGCCTCCACAGTCACCGGATCTGAACCCAATCGAGATGGTTTGGGGTGAGCTGGACCGCAGAGTGAAGGCAAAAGGGCCAACAAGTGCTAAGCATCTCTGGGAACTCCTTCAAGACTGTTGGAAGACCATTTCAGGTGACTACCTCTTGAAGCTCATCAAGAGAATGCCAAGAGTGTGAAAAGCAGTAATCAAAGCAAAAGGTGGCTACTTTGAAGAACCTAGAATATGACATATTTTCAGTTGTTTGTTATGTATATAATTCCACATGTGTTAATTCATAGTTTTGATGCCTTCAGTGTGAATCTACAATTTTCATAGTCATGAAAATAAAGAAAACTCTTTGAATGAGAAGGTGTGTCCAAACTTTTGGTCTGTACTGTATTTATCTATCCACCCTTCTATCTATCTTTCTATCTATCTCATATCTATCTATCTTTATTTCATTTATTTTATTATGTATCTCTGTCTATTCATCTGTCTCTATTCCATATCTTCTATTATCTAGTGATCAATCTATCTATTTTTCATCTATCTGTCTCTATCTGTCTTTATTTCATATATTTTATTCATCCATCTATTGTCTCTTTCTGTCTATCTATCCATCCACTGTCTATATCTATTTATCATCTATTGATCTATCTAGCTATTATCTATCCATCTTAATTTGATATCTTTTATTATGTATGTCTCTATCTATTGAATCTGTCTATCAATCTATCTATTGTATCTATCTATCTATCATCTATCTGTCTTTATTTCATATATTTTATTCATCCATCTATCTATGGTCTCTTTCTATCTACCTATCTATCCACTGTCTATATCTAGCTATTTATCATCTATTGATCTATCTAGCTATCTATTATCTATCCGTCTTTATTTCATATATTTTATTATGTAGGTCTCTACCTGTCTATCTATTGAATCTGTCTATCCATCCATCTATCTGTCTATATCTATATATCTATTGTCTATATCTATCTATTGTCAATATCTATTTATCTATATATCCATCCATTCAAACAAGTACTACAAGTACCAGCACACTGCCATGCACAAAGACACATGCAAACACTAGAAACATCAATATGTGTAAACTGCATCACTGCTATACTTACTATATTGAAATTAGAAGCTCTTTGCCCATTTATGATCAAAATTGAGTCGGGCCCATCTACCAGCAAAGGTGCTGGTCTTTGTTTTCTGCTATATATATATATATATATATATATATATATACAGTGCTAGGGTCCTAGGTTCAAATCCGACCAAGGACAACATCCGCGTGGAGTTTTTATGTTCTCCCCATGTTTGTGTGGGTTTCCTCCGGGTTCTCCGGTTTCCTCCCACACTCCTATCTACTAATAGGAAACTTAGATTATTTGTGAGCCCCATTGAGAACAGTTGGATGCTAATGTCTGTACAGCGCTGCGGAATATGTCAGCGCCATATAAGTGCATAAAATAAATATATATATATAGATATAAGAATGTCTATTTTAAGGATTCTGTACATAACAGCAGTCTTCACACACAGCTCATGTACTCACCATATACACATAACAGTAATGTGTCTATTAGTAAGGTGTGTGCCTTTTTGGTCATTTTATGACGTACGTGCGCAAAAGTTTGTGATATTTTTTAGTTCATTGTATGATAATAATAATGTTTATTTCTATAGCACCAACATATTCTGTGGCTCTTTACATTTTCGAGAATATGCGTACAGACAGCATGAGACATTACATAGTAACAAACTGATCAACAGCTCAAACAACAGGAGCCTGGGCCCTGCTCCAAAAAACTCACAGGTCCCAAAGCTAAAGACATTTTTGCCAGAAATTCTCTTTTTCCCCTTTCTACCAGCATTTATATCTACAATATTTCTAGAAGCTTTCCCTTTAATTCCTGCCAAACTTTCCTCCTCTCCCCAGAAATCCAGCAGCAGCTCAGGAGCAACTGTTCTGCAGGAGTTTTCTGTCCACAAAGCCTGCTGCAATCTCATCCACTGTACCCTGGCTGCACAATGTCAGACTGAGGGGGGGAAAGCCTTCAGAAGCATCCCTCTTCACTGAAAGAAGCAGACTGCTGCTGTGTGGACTTGACATTACAGGATTACAGCGCCCCCCACCCTCCACCCTGACACCACCACCCCCTCCACCCCCACTTTTGTTGCATCAATCAAGGCCAAAAAAAAAACTATGTTCCCCTAATATTTCAGCTCCAAGGCTGCCTCTCAGTGGAGGAGAGCAACGTGCAAGCAGCCAGGGAGCCTCCTCCAAGCAGATCGAGTTTCCTCTGATTGACAGGGTTACCATGGAGAATAATTTGACTAAAACTGTTGTCTTCTCCTTGCAGTCCCCGGGTCAGGTATCCAGCCAATCACAGGGCTCACAATCATTTTTCATGCCAGTTTAGAATAATATTATTAAGAAAAAAAAGGCAGCCAGACAGCAGGGTGAGCAGACTTTAGTGCTGCATGATCCAGACGACCTGCACTGAGGATCTGCAAAGTTTCCAAGTTCTCCTCCTGTGCGCCCTGGAAGAGGTGGCTCCATGGATGGTGCCTTGGATTGAGCGCATGGACCTAGCCATTTTTGCAGCTTCTCCTGGATCTGGATGTTTTGGGGGGCAAACACGGGACCATGTCGATGCTGCCCACTTTTGGCTTCACCCAGGAGCAAGTAGCCTGCGTCTGTGAGGTTCTCCAGCAAGGAGGCAACATAGAGAGGTTGGGGCGCTTCCTCTGGTCCTTACCAGCTTGTGAGCACCTCCACAAGAATGAGAGCGTCCTGAAGGCCAAAGCTGTGGTAGCCTTCCACCGGGGAAACTTCAGGGAGCTGTATAAGATCCTGGAAAGCCATCAGTTCTCTCCACACAACCACCCAAAGCTTCAGCAGTTGTGGCTGAAGGCTCACTACATAGAGGCGGAGAAGCTGAGGGGGCGCCCCCTGGGTGCGGTGGGCAAATACAGGGTGCGCAGAAAGTTCCCTCTACCCAGATCTATCTGGGATGGAGAAGAAACTAGTTATTGCTTCAAGGAAAAGAGCAGGAGCGTCCTGAGAGAGTGGTATGCACATAACCCTTACCCCTCACCCAGGGAAAAGAGGGAGCTGGCTGAGGCCACTGGACTGACCACCACCCAAGTCAGCAACTGGTTCAAGAACAGGAGGCAGAGGGACCGGGCAGCTGAGGCCAAGGAGAGGTACGAGTAAGTACACCACTTCTTCTACAGCACTGGCAGCTGCAGGCACCGATGTAGCAGAGCTGATGAGGTCTCCTGTCAGTTACCTTCAGAACGCAAACTAATAGAAAGAATTTCAGCTCTGCTACATGGAGAAGGAATGTAGGGAGATCAGGTTCTGATGAAACCCAATCACTGGGGAAAAAACACATAATAGTTAAGGGGCAAGCTATGTTTTGAATACATTTAAAGGGACATTTATTTAAAAAAAAATTGCAAAGTTACAAACAGGACATATAGGACATACATTATAGTAGAGTCTGGCTGGTCCCATCAACACAATCATTCTGATGCCAACCATATCTAGGTGCTTGATCCCCTGCCTATATTTATCGAAGTGTATTCTAGATAGATAAATAGATAGATAGATATTAGATAGATAAATAGATTCTGTAGATAGATATGAGATAGATATTAGATATAAAGATAGATATTAGATAGATACTGTAGATAGATAGATAGGTCGATAATAGATAGATATAATTGATAGATAAATGATAGATTAATAGATACATGTAGATAGATATAAGGTAGATAGATCTATCTATCTATCCACCTACCTATATTCGCTGTGTAGTTGTAGTTCGTTCTCTGGGATCAGGAATAATGATTGCAGAGTTTTTACTTTTCATTTTTCCTAACAAGATTTGTGTGTAAATAAAAAGCATAATAAAAATAAATAAAATAAAAAGTAAAAAAGAAATCCTTGCTCCTCCTCCCCATGGTCACTGCTCCATGTCACATATCTCCAGTTCTGTGAACCTCTAGGGATTAATATTAGTAGCTCTGTTTGCCGTTTATAAGGTCTTTTTTTTGGTTTTAGGTTTAGTGTCCCTTTAAGTAGGTGTCAGGAGCCCTAGAACATTTCACCAGTGACTTTGTCACCACTATAGGCTGTCACACACAGACACCCCATCCGCAGCCACACTCACCCACTCACCTCATTAGGCACCAACAGCTTCTTACTTCAGGGCAACATAACTCCTCTACCAAGACATGCATAATGATGATGGACATGAACTGCTTGGTGTCAGGTCAGATAGCAAACATATAATTAAATGGTCATTATCATAATCAACTAAAGCTTCCAGCCCACAGAGGCTGAGTATTAATAACATTGCTCTATAGACATTTAGGGGATATTTTTACAACTAGGTTTTCATTACCTCAGTGGTGACTCCAAGGCCTAGAGAGAAGCTTGGGAGATTTCTCACCTCACTTCTGTTATCCACTGTATGAGCACATGGATGATGATGATTAGTTATAATAAGTAAATAATAACACATTACAAAATAAATCTGTGAAATCTGGCTGTAACCAGTATATACACTGGTGAGTTTGGTTAACAGTTTTACTATGAGACACCATTATCTGTAACCCTAAAGGTGTGACCTCATAGCAATAACCCTTAATATGATTGATATATATATATATATATATATATATATTTATATATATATATATATATCCCTATGTATGCAACCTTACACATATATAACCCAATAAATATATAACTAACTATATATGTATATATATATATATATATATAACCCTATATAAGACCCATAAATAAATATATAAATAATAACTGTACATAATTATTTATGTAAACATTTGACCCTATGTGACTGTTTATAGAACCCTAAATAATCCAATATATGCAAACATAAAACTATATGATATAGGTGTGTATGTGGGTGTATATATATATATATATATATATATATATCCACACATATATCCACACTGAGAGAATTAAAATAATAATTACTGACTCCAATAATGTTATGTTTCGATTATATTATATAATTGATAATATCCCATCAAGAAAATCTTTATTCCCAAGATTGTACTTACATTATGCAGTATGGCATTATTCTTTTAGAAATGTATTATCTGTCATGCCCAATGATGGTCGATTTTCGGGGTCGTTACAATGTATTTATATGAAACAAATTGTACAAGAATGCAGACTTCTCCCCTTCACTAATCTACAATCTCATAGGAAGAAGACTTTACATAGAGAATTCCAGAAACACAACTATTTGCCTTTATTTACCGGCCCTGTATGTGTAGCCCCGCACATTAACTCTCATATTCATATCAAACTTTTCTATATTTTTCATTTTATTTACTCAACATTTTTGTTCAGTGCTTACTTTCCAGAAATGATGATGATAATAATAATAATAATAATAATAATAATAATATAAGAAATGCGGGTCATGAGATAGGAGTAAGATAATGAACACTATATACAACCGATTAGAAATTGTAGAAATTGGGTAAATGTTAAGCAACACAAAAAAAAAGAAAATGAAAAGTGATGAAAGGTAAAGGAATCACCGACATTTTCTCACTGAGGATATCATTTATTATAATGTCATACTATTAAGAAACTCCAATTTATTATAGATAAACTACTGTTTCCTAGGATGAAATGTATCCTAATGTAAAAGTAAAGAATGGTAACATTATAATACAAATTATTAATACAACATGAAAATAATAATGATTAATCAAATATCATCGTACAGGATTTACTGTGACATATACACATTTATTGAGTATTCGTGTATACAGGTAATATGAGAATACTGAGTTCAAATGAATATATATATATATATATATATATATATATATATATATATAGATGAAGAAACGGACAGCACTCCAAGTAAAAATCAGTGATCTTTTTATTCACCCATGTGGGTAGCAGCAACGTTTCGGCTCATGCAAGAGCCTTTTTCAAGCTTGAAAAAGGCTCTTGCATGAGCCGAAACGTTGCTGCTACCCACATGGGTGAATAAAAAGATCACTGATTTTTACTTGGAGTGCTGTCCGTTTCTTCATCTGCATCAGACGGGGTAAGCCGCTACATCCCTGGACCTAGCACCCAATCTGCTTTTTCCAGTGCCGCCATCAATTTTCTTTTCTATATATATATATATATATATATACTCGGAATCCAGCTTGTAAGAAAGTACAACGCCAAGCATCCAGCTGTCAGCGCATTTTGGGAGTTGTCATCTCTAAATTGCTGGAAATCCATAGGCTGTATACATTATTAATGGGAAACTAACCAAGGTTCACCCTTTGTCCAATACTTGTGATTAAGTGGCTACTGAATAACAGGTCGTCATCCATCCAGGACAGATGACGCTGCTTGTCATAGTAATTGCTGGCCGGAATATGGTTACATTTAATAAACTGATCAACATTCACTGAATCCCTGATCTCAATGATCTCTTCGTTGTCATTCATTCTGTCTGATAACGTCTCATTGTATATACTGTACATATATCCAACACTATAGGAAAGAGCAGCTTGTAATGCCGTCCACCCCCCCTCACCGGGTTAGGAAGGGTTAATCTTGCTGGATTTTCTGCATTCTGCGCTGGAAGAAACAGGAACATTTGTATAAAAGCAGAAGGGAACCAGGATTACTGATGAGCAACCTTCTAAGAATAGACTGAGGCTGCTCTGAGGGTTTAATAAGAAGTATACACTATATCTGTACAAGAATACACTGTGTAATATATATATACATACATATAGTGTGTGTGTAACTGCACATATATACACCTAAACATGTATACCACATATTTACATTAAGATGTGTGTATACAGAAAAGGGGGGAAATAGATAGATATGAGAGAGATAGATAGATAGATAGATAGATAGATAACAGACAGATAGATAGATAGATAGATAGATAGATACAGATAGATAGATAGATAGATAGATAGATAGATAGATATGAGATAGATAGATAGATAGATATAGATAGATAGATAGATAGATAGATAGATAGATAGATAGATAGATAGATAGATAGATAGATATGAGATAGATAGACGGATGTAAGATAGATGAACAGATAGAAAGATAGATAGATAGATAAATCATAGATAGAAAGATAGCTAGATAAATCATAGAGTATAGATAGATAGATAGATAGATAGATAGATAGATAGACGGGTGGATAGATAGATAGATAGATAGATAGATACTGATATTTTCTTTATGATTTATATATGTGAATATCTGTTATTTTTAAGGGAGAATAACGAAAACTCCAATTCCAACAGTCACAACGCTTTGTCTTCTTCCATGAACGGCGGAAAAACGGTGCTAGGAAGTTCAGACGACGACAAAACCCCATTAGGCACCCCAGACCACACGTCACCCAGTCCAGCCCTGCTGCTCAGCTCCAACCCTGGCCTCCAGGCACTTCACGGAATGGGTCACCCTCAGGGCCCCAGCGCCATCCCTGTACCAGGCACAGATACCATGCACCATCACACTTTGCAAGACTCAATCCTCAACCCTATGTCATCAAATTTGGTGGACCTTGGTTCTTAAGACTGATACAGTGACTTGGTTAATGATACTTTGGTTGACCCTGGACTCTGTGGAGAAAAGGTACAGTAATGGGCACCAACACCACTCCAGGTGACCTTTATCCTTCTCTACCTTTTTATGCTTCCAGCATCGCATTATCAGTTGAGCCTGTGAGTTACAATGAGCCCACTGCTCCTCCAATATCTCCAATGTTGATATATTTTCATGGTCCCTAGATGGCCCTCAGGGTTTTCATGCCATCCCTGTGCCAGGAGAAGATGTCATGCACCATCACACTTTAATAGACTGAAATGTTATCCCCAATGTCATCTTCTGTAGTGGACCTGGGCTCCTAAAGATAAGGCCACAGTCTGACCAGTGTATTGTGGAAAGGGACTCCAGGTTGGTCTTGGGGTCAGTGGAGAAAGGGTAAAGTAGAAGGCATCAGCTCCACCTTAATGTGACACCTGCCTTCCTTGTCTAAGTTCCACTATAATATTCTACAAGTCAAGCATATGTGTCGGGAAGCACCTACAAAAATGTGCCCTGTCCATCATCATGGCCTCCAGGATCCATATAAACCAATTTGCAGGAGCAAAGCTAAACTCGACGTCTCTCTATGTACCTCTGTGGGCTTTTTTTCATATCAACTCAATACATAATGCAGGTGTCCTGTCTACAAGGTCATCATCCAGGGTATTTAATGAGACTTTGTGCCAGGACCTGCTTCTTCTTATTGCCCAATCAAAGCACTTTCCAATACCCCATCCAAATGACATTATCTGCCCTATTATGCTTTGGATCAGGTCAGTTGACATATTATTATTATTATTATTATTATTTTATGTTTCTATATATAATATGTGAATAAAATCATTCGGAGTTATCCCTGCTTTTATTTTATAATAAAATAGGAATATTCAAAAGATCACTTGTGGTTTTCTATTTCTGTATAAATGGTTCCACATCGGTGGGGGGGGGGGGGGGGGGATGGGGGTGCGTCTCACACATGCATAGCATCAGGAATGGTCAGGGACCAGAATAGTAATAAAATATCCCTACGTTTAGGAACATTTAAAATTGAAAAAAAATAAAAATAAAATCATTCATCGATCTGCCTCACTTTTTCTGTGCTCATTTATATTTTCAACTGTAACCTATTGTCATTGTCGGCAGGCTGTATCTCGCCAGCGGTGGTGGAACTACAAGTCCCAGCATACTTAGTTTCAATCCGGCTAGAGAGACACTGTTTGCAGAGCATTGCCCTGTGGTTGTTCAAGTATTTATCAGTTTTTGCCTCTATAGTAGTGAGGGTAGCAGGCTAAACAGGAATATAACTACATGTCCCAGCAATCCATGTTGGCCAGATGAGATAAGTCTACTGTTTTCAAATTGGCGCTGTGGTTGTGATCCAGACACTGCTGCAACAAGTGCGCACAGCCAGGCGACATATCGATCACCAGTAATCCCGACACCCTGTATGGGAGGATCAGCCTCACTGGTTATTATGGGTAGAGGATAATTATGTTGTCAGACAATAATCTGCTCCTGAGTGTGGCCTTAGCGCCAGATCTATTTACCTGTATTATTATCTTGTATCTTCATCCTCAACAGTAATTACTCCTATTCTGATCTGATAATGAGAAATAATGATTGTCTTGGTGGACAGGACTCATGACATGTTCAATAACTGTTACACTGATTATTATTATTATTATTCCATAATACTGATATAATGATGAAGAAACCATAAATGTATAAATAATAATAACAATAATAGTAATAATAATAATAATAGTAATAATAATGTATTAATATTGTATTATTATTATTATTATTATTATTATTATTTATACATTTATGGTTTCTTCATCATTATATCAGTATTATGGAATAATAATAATAATAATACTTATAGAAAAACAAAACTTTAGTATAATTTTTATTTTTGTTCTGTTATTTTATTTTGTTATGTTATTAGTAAATTACCTTATTAATTAATTAGTTAGTAATAATGTTTATTTTTCTCTTCTAAATGATTATGATGATTATTATGTTAATATTAATAATTATTATTATCTGAGTTACTTTTCCACTGCTAGCACGGTTTATTAATTATGGTAAATAATTAACATTATAGTACTATTGCTTTATGTTATTAATACGTTTATTAGTTGCCTCCATGGTCTGGTGAGGTTCTGCTGCAGTAGTAATAATCTCATGGTAATCACTACTTTAGTCAATTCCCGACTTCTGATGTTTTTGAATCAGAAAAGTAATAAAAGTTTCACTTCTATTGTCAAAAGAAGAAAACAATATGGGTAGGAAGTAGGAGAGAGCAGATGGAAAAATCAAGCCAACACCATTTTTTTGTAAATATGAACCATAATGCAATCAACATTATTTATGATATTACATTAATATATTATCAACTCCTCTGCTTGTAGTAAAATAGTAACCCATAATTTCATGAGTTTCGGTCCATAGAAGTGCAGGGTAATAGGAGGAACTTCAAGGGTATGAATAGTGCACTGCTTCATCTCCAGCAATGATAACCTCATAAGTGTTGTGTATTTATCCATGCTGTTCATTTAATATCTGTCTCTGCTTTATTACCAATGTCCTTGTGTCTGTATCTAACTGTTCAGTGTATATCTATCTCATATCTATCTATCTGTCTATCTATCTATCTATCTATCTATCTATCTATCTATCTGTCTGTCTATCTATCTCATATTTGTCTATATCTATCTATCTATCTATCTATCTATCTATCTATCTATCTATCTATCTCATATCTATCTATCTATTTATCTATCTATCTATTTATCTATCTCATATTTGTCTATATCTATCTATCTATCTATCTATCTATCTATCTATCTCTATCTATCTATCTATCTATCTATCTATTTATCTATCTCATATTTGTCTCTATCTATCTATCTATCTATCTATCTATCTCATATATCTATCTATCTATCTATCTATCTATCTCTATCTATCTATGTGTGTCTCTCTCCCCCTTTCTCTAAGAATATATTTATTCCTTGTCCTCTCTCTCTCTTTGTCTCTCCTTTTTTATCTCTCTCTTTGTCTCTCTCTTTCTCTCTCTCTCTATCTCTCCCTCTCTCTCTCTCTTTCTCTCTCCTTTTCTCTCTCTCTCTCTCTCTTTCTCTCTCTTCCTCTCTCTCTCTCTCTCCTGAAAACACTTGTTACCCTTTTGCTTTGCACTGTTGGCCCCTAATCTGCAACCTATTTCTGAACTTATACCAGGAGCGGTTACATGGGACTGGCAGTGGAGTCTCTGTCACAGGCCCTACATGTACAATATTTACTTACAAAAACACTCTTGACACTTATTATGTTTTTTTTTTGTACTTTTGGAGAATGTTAAAAAAAAAAATTAAGATGCCCCCATTACAGTCTCTGGACATGTATAAGTTCCCATTGATGCAGCTTCTGAAGAACATTCCTGCAAATAATAACAGGCAGAAGGTGGCGTCATGGCTGGTGGAGGCCAAAGAGAATGTTTTTTTTCTCTTTTTGATGTAAATGTTCTTTTCATGCTGGTGTTGACATCAGTCATAGAGGTCGCTGTGTTGTGTGGGCACAGTAGGTCTCTGTATAGCTGATGTTCATACACTACAACACACAGCAGGCCATGCAGTCACCCCACAGCTGGACTCCTTATAAAATCCATACATGTATCCGTCCCATATATCACAGCATTGTGCAGGTATAAAGGCCTCATTAACCAAGGAAAACAAACACATTTTATTGTACAAACCTTTCCATTTTTACCACTGTACACACCTATGAGCCCAGGGATGGTTCCTGGCTACTCAGGCCTTAAAGAACTATAAATCCCAGCATGTTCTGCAGACATTTGTATCTGCAGCCAAACTATAGTTTGCATAAGGCATGGTACAAAAGGAAAAATTCCAATAATTATAATGAAAAAATATGACATGTTGCTTGTACACCTAAGCAACATGTCATATTTTTTCATTATAATTATTGGAATTTTTCCTTTTTTTCAAAAGCATAGGCCAACTTATTGGAAAAGTATAACATAGCCCTCCATGGGCTTAAACACAAGCCAAATCGCCCCCCTTATACATATATCTGAAACATATGGATTATGTTTATAAGTCTAGTGGATAGCATAGGCATTTATGCCATATTTTTACAGTGAAGAATACATATACCAGGCATATGCTTCTTTATACTGAAAATCACTGAGAGGACGTAAATACAGGGCATTGTTTTGCATTTTACAAAATAAATAAATTGCATTGGACCCTTTAAATAACAATGCATTTATTTGTCATATTGACAAAAAATTAAAAACAGAGGAAAAGATTTTCTTTAAAAAAATATAGAAAAATGATGACAAAATCACACAAACAACACATTTCGCTTGTCACTTCTGTAGCTGAAGTTGAGAAATAAAAAGAAGCCCCCTAATAATAAGGCCTCATTCACACTTGTGTATTGCAGATCCATATTAATTGTCTTTTCTTTTCATTGAGAAAATGTCGACTTTAAGGCTGGGTTCATAAGTGACTGCAGCATTTCTGCTCCTAATCTGCAGCAGAATTTTTTTTTTGCAGATTTTGTTGCAGAAAAGCTGCAGATTAGACGCAGTGTCATTTTTGCATTGTAAATGGTTAAATCCGCAGTATAAATTGGCATGCTAACACAGGTTAGTTTCTGCCGCAGATTCATGTGACTGAGAATTGCTGAGATTCGCCGCATGAAAATCCAAACAGCAAATCCGCAGCTAATCAGTCACTTGTGAACCCAGCGTAAGGGTGGCTGCGCACAGTGTGCGGATTACGCGCCTTTTTCTCTGCGCGTTTTTCATGCGGAAATACTGCAGCATAATACAGTACCGGTAAAGTGAATGAGATTTCACAAATTTCATGTACATTTTGCCTTTTTTCTTTACAATCTGCAGCATTCCGATTGTTTGTACAATTCCTCACCTTCTGTGGGTGGTTTTTACGATAGATTAAACATAAACAGATAATCTGCATGAAAATCCGTAACAAAAAACGCACGAAAAGCACACCAAAACTGCAATATATTGTGAACGTTTATGTGCTTTTTTTGTGTGGTTGTGTCTTTTTATTCACATTTCCTTTTATTTCTGTGCGCTTTTTTGTGCACAACTTTTTTCTCAATATGCAGCATATTCCAGTGAATCTGTAAAGTCCTGTTTTTGGCCCATAGTAGTTATGAATATAAAAACACATGTGCTGCTGTCTCTGCATAGATCGCATGATTGTATTACTTCTGTTTATCATCTGTATTTCTCACTACAAACAAGCAAAAAAATAATAACAACTTTAGGGGAAAAAAATTAGGCAACAAAAACAGAACAAATTGTAAAGAAAAAAGCCATCTTTATTGCACATCTGTATTTGGTCAGTATTGTCATGCACAAGTGTGAATGAGCCCCACAGGCTGGCTTTACACGCAGTATTTAAAGGGGTTGTGCCATCTCAACATTGATGGCATATTGCTAGGATATGCCATAAATGTCAGATAGGTGCGGATCCTACCTCTGGGATCTGCTGCTATCTAGGGTTGCCAACCAGATTTTTTCTTTTTTTTGGATAACTTATCCCAAAATTACAGACAAATTGGAAAACCATTATGAATTATAAAGATTATAAGTAATACATGTCTATAGCTCAATATACTGATAAAAACTCATTTCCAGCATTTACTGCGAGCTGTAAAATGATTATAATTGGCATCAAAATAATCTAATCAAGGACCACCAGCCTCAAAAAAAAATCACAGACACATCTATTTTTTTTTTTCACAGACACAGGAAAAAAGTCACCTATTTTTACGGACTGTCCAGAAATTTCTGGACGGTTGGCAACCCTGCTGCTATCTCCGGAAGGCAAGCAAAGTGAAGGAAGAGCTTCTACACAAGCATGGCCACCCTCCATTAGGGCTCATGCGCACAAACGTATTTTCTTTCCATGTCCATTCCGGAAGTTACTCCGTGTGCATTCCATTTCTGTATGTGCGTATTTCCATTCTGCAAAAAATGTAGAGCATGTCCTATTATTGTCCGTATTACGGACAAGGATAGGACTGTTCTATTAGGGGCCAGCTGTTCCGTTCCACAAAATACGGAATGCACACAGACGTCATTCTCAACCTCTATGGCAGTTCTGAAAGTAGCCATTTCCAGCGATCCCATAGCGGTGAATGAAGAGGTGGCCATGCATGCGCAGTCTGCTCTTCTACACTTCAGGGGCCCTGTTCTTAGTGCAGTGACCTGGGAGCAGTGGAGTGGTAGTGGTTATCATGGTGGTGGTTGTACTCACAGTTCCCAACGTCAATCTCCACCCTGGCACTCCCTGGGGCTATGCAACAATAGGAGGGTGCACCCTTTCTCCCCTTGGTGCACTCCCTGGACTTTCTGGGGCAAAATAATGTAACACAAGGCGTGCTTTGACTATGTAAACCAGAATAGCATGTTACTCCGAATTCTCAACACAACTAGGAACCTATATAGGTTCGTGTCCAGCCTAGGCGATCATTCAAGTACATTTGATAGCTGAGGCAAGTGACTGGAATCTGGCAGAAACCCGAAATGGTGAGTTCAGGTCAAATTCATGATGCAGAACCCATGCAGATGGCTTATGTGTTTCAGACTGGTGCCCTTACGCATAGCCTTCGGTCATCCATGGACTTGAGGATTCCCCGCTTCAGAGCGTTGTGAGCTGACTATTTTTGACTAATAAAATAAAATACATAACCCATATGTAAAAATGCAGCTGATTACATTTTTTTTAAAAGAAGAAAGATTTCTTAGAACATAGGTAGGATGGGACAAATCAACACATTGAGTTGTGCAATTAAAACTCAAGTAAAAGTGACTTTTTATAAAGGTTTTAACCAGATAACCAGAAGTGTTTCATTAAATATCTTTAAAAAGAATTTACACAAAAAAATGTGTCTTCTGAGCTCCACAAGTTGTAGAAAGTTCTTCATGTGCCTCCTAAGATGGGCCTCTTAAGAACCAAGTGTTGACTGGCAAGTTCCTAAGAGAGGAACTTTAACAACTCCAGCACCTTTTTGAACCGACATTGTACATGCTTCAAAGGGAAGTTTTGGATATAATATAATGTTTTTGGATATAATATCCTTCTTATCATGTGTCATACTGTATCAGAGATGGGGATTGCATACATCTGGCAAGAAAACAAACGCTAAGAAAAAAGACAACACAACATCTATGCCTGATTACCAAAACCTAGGACAGTCAACTAGTTATTATGCTCTTGCTCACATTTTGTCTAAATACATTTCACTTCATTTCTAATAAAGTACAAAACTAAGAGGGGAAAAGGGGCTCAGGTCATTAGAATAAACTTATTTGAGCAAGATTTTTAGTGGCTTCAAATATTGTTATGTCATTGGCTACTACTAGAGATGAGCGAATCGAAGTTGACCAAGTGGAATTTAATCCGAATTTCAGGAAAAATTAGATTCGCACAGAATCCGAATTTCCTCACGCTTCGTGGTAATGAATCGCATTTTTCCTAAAATGGCTGCTGCACGTATTAGGACATGGAGCAAGGAACTCTGGGAACGAGGGATCACCCACAATGCCATGCATGCAGCCAATCAGCAGCCAGCCAGCCCTGTGTTGTCACAGCCCTATAAATAGCCTCAGCCATCTTGGATTCAGCCATTTTCCAGTGTACTTAGTGCAGGGAGAGACGTCAGCAGGCGCTAGGGACAGTGCTAGGAAAGACTTTAAAACTTTTATTTTGCTGTATAGAAGCTCAGGGAAAGGATAGGGAGGAATCATTCCACAGTATTGAAGCAGAACAGGGTTCAGTAGGGGAGGTTACAGCCTGGGTAATAGGAACAATCCTATTACACCTTGCTGCACTGAGTGCGGATCCAAATTGCCATTATACAGCTCTGTAATTCCAGCAAACCGTTCTTGTCATTGGGGTGCAAGTGCTGCTTGATACAGCCATTACTAGGGTTTATTACAAGGAAATATTTCTACCAGGGACGGACACAGACAGCAGTGGGCCCCTGTGCAAAGAATGTGCTTGGGCCCCCTTCCCTCCAAGCCAAGTTCTCAACTAATTTCGTCCTAGCATTACTTATAGCAATACAAAACATACAGGTTAAGGTTACTTTCACACCTGCAGCACTACGCTCTGGCCACCTGACCCGGCAAAGAATGCAAGGAATTGGCCAGACACAAACTCAGGCATGCAGCGGTTTGTGTGCCGCTTATTCTCTGCATTTTTGCCAGATTGTGGCCGGATCTCTGCCAGACCCCAATATAGTTAATTGGACCGGCGGACATTCTGTCTGCATTCAGCAGTGCTGGAGCATTCCGGCAGGCTGTTCTCTGCTGGAAGAGCTGACTCAGATGTGAAGGTAGCCTCATTCAGGTCCACATACCTCTTACATCCAGTGACGTCTTCTTTGATGTAGATGTTCTCTGTCCTCATCTCCTCCTTTCAGACCACACCACCATCATGATTGTCTTCAGTTATCTCTTCTCTCTGCAGGGTTTGACAGACAGACATCTTAGTTTCCTAGTTTTCCATCATCCTCCCACCTAATCAACACCCCTCTAATATTGTGCCTGCTGTACTCCATATACTGGTTACACACAGATAGTTCCCCTTCAATAATCAATGGCACACAGTTTCCTAAAAAAATAGTGTTCCTGACACTAATAGTGTAAACATAATGTTCCCCAAAAATAAGTGTGCTAAGCTGATACCGTGCCAGAGTGCCCACCAAAGTAACAGTGCTCCCCAAAATCCCACCAATAGAAATAATTATCTACCAGACAACACGTAGTTGTACAGTAATAATGTCCCCACTGTTTCCCAGAAGTAATAATGCTCCTATAGTGCTCATACTAGTATTCAAGTTCCTTACAGTCCCTCAACTGTAATAAAGCCCACCATAATGCCCCCGGTAGTAATATCTCTCTCTATAACTCTTTGTGTAACATTAGAAAAATACGCTCTTATAATGTGCTCTAGTACATAAAAGTGTCCTGTTGTGTGGCAGTATAAAACCTCCTCTTAGTGCCCCCTGGAGAGACAATGTCCCCATAGTACCCTGATAATGTGTGCCAATGCCCCCTACTGTGTGCCCAAAATACTCTCTTAGTGCCCCCAGTTGAGCCAAAGTCACCATAGTGCCCTATAATTTGCACCAGTATAAAATACTCCTATATCGTGCACCAAAAGTGCACCTCCCCTTGTCCCTATGGTGACTGACAATGTGCCAGTATAAAATTCCCCCATAATGTGTGCCAGTATAATGCCCCTATATAATTACCCCAATAGTGCTCCTTTTCCCCCATTCTTCATGGGGGCACTTAATGGGGGCAGTGTGGGGGGACAAATTACTTAATGGGGGCAGTGTGGCGGACAAATTACTTAATAGGGGCAGTGTGGGGGCAAATTACCTTATGGGGGCAGTGTGGTGGGCAAATTGCTTAATGGGGGCAGCGTGGTGGGCAAATTGCTTAATGGGGCAGTGTGGGGGGCAAATTACTTAATAGGGGTAGTGTGGGGGCAAATTACTTCATGGGGGCAGTGTGGTGGGCAAATTGCTTAATGGGGGCAGTGTGGGGGGAAAATTACTTAATGGGGGCAGTGTGGGGGGCAGTATTACTAATAAGAGCATTCTAGAAGGGAATTACTATTGGTGGGACTATGAGGAGTACTATTACTATGGGGGGCACTAATATTTCTTCAGGATAGCATTGGGGGGCACAGCGAGCAGCAGGATAACACTGTGGGGACTCCAGGTTGGAGGATGATGATAGAAATGTGAGGACGCTAAGATGTCCGTGTGTCATACTCTGCAGAGACGAGGCGGCTGAGAGAAGTGTCCGGACCGAATGGAGAAGATGATGATAGAGAAGATCTACATCAGAGGAGACGTCACTTGGAGGCCCTGGATGTGAGAGGTACAGTATGTCCTGCTGTATGGCAAATATAGCAAAATGTGGTGTGCGCGGGGAGGGTCGATTTAGAGAACTGGGCCAGGGTCAATGCAAAGTGTTAATATGCACTGTGAATATAAGCCCTGTACTGTGTTGTCACTGTGCATATTAACCCTTTACTGTGATGTCACTGCATATTAAAGGGGTACTCTGTGATAGGAAAATAAATCCCCTATCCAAAGGATAGGAGATAAGTGTCTGATCAGGGGGGTCTGGCCGTTGGGATCCCCCACGATCTCCTGTATGGTACTTCGGATCTCCTTGTGCCCAGAGTGGTGGTCAACACTCCCCCTCCATGTATCTATGGGAGAGCCGCAGATACAGCACTTGTGTATCTCTGAGTCTTCCATAGAGATACATGGAGGGGGATGGTTGACCACACCGCCGCTCCGTGCGGTGGTTGACACAGCTTATTTCTTAAGTACTGAGCCGAAGCGCCGTACATGAGCCGGGGCACCGTACAGGAGATCACGAGCATCCCAACAATCTTCGTGGGGGCCTCATGTTCGAGTTTCGCCTAAGGCCTCACAAAGTCTAGAGCCGCCTCTGCTGGGCCCCTGTGCAACCAAACCGACTGCACATGCGGTATGTCCGCCCCTGATTTCTACGTCATATTTGCCCTTGTGCGGTGCAGTTATATGTTCTAAAGCCTTTTGTGGCGTGTATAACTGGAAAAAAAAAAATAAAGGCCTATTTGCCTTAGGCCTCATGCACACTACCGTTTTTTTTTTAAGGTCCGCATAAACGGGGTCCGTAGGTCCGTGATCCGTGACCGTTTTTTCCTCCGTGGGTCTTCCTTTTTTTGGTGTCCGCCTGGCCACGCGGAGCCAAACGGATCCGTCCTGAATTACAATGCAAGTCAATGGGGATGGATCCGTTTGACGTTGACACAATATGGTGCAATTGCAAACAGATCCGTCCCCCCATTGACTTTCAATTTAAAGTCAGGAGTCCCTTTTATACCATCGGATCGGAGTTTTCTCCAATCCAATGGTATATGTAACGGATCTCCTGGCACCTCGACCGGGTACCTTCGTCGATAGATGCTCCTAGTGCTTTCCGAGGACTCCAAGCACTCCACTTGACACCGTACGCACTGCAGACCCCACGAACCGCCGAAGCTTGGTTGAGGTCTCACCGTCTCCTACCCACCCTGGACCTACGACAAGGCTCCAGGCTCCAGTGGGTGAACCTCTCCTAAATCCAGAGAGCAGGAACAGCTCTTACAAGAGCTAGTAGTTATGCCAGGGGAGTATAGCAAATCTTCAGCGTATAGCAATCCCCCAGTTTTGATCAGTTATCCAAACACCAGTCTCAACATGATGAAGGATAAAACAGGAACACTTTATTGAGGGCTACTCGCCCGTATTTATGCAAGTCCCCATCTGGTGGACACGCCCCTAGGGGACCAGAAGGGAGACTGTGACACAGGACAGATATGCAGCAATTCAGGATACACAGACACAACACATCCCCACAATGCATCATGATTTCCTCCTCTCTTCCCCGGAGACACCCGAGGAGCAATTCAATTATCTCTCAGGACAAAGGGAAATCGCCAATACACATGTGAGGACAACAGGACAAAAATCACCATTTAAACACACAATGGCACAATGGGACAATAGAGACACACCCAGAATATTCCTCCCCGCTGTCTAGGAGATAATTGAGTCAATTTCTGTATCTACTCCACTATCTCCTACGCTGAAAAGTTACAACTTTGTGAGTTTACATTGTACATAAATATAACTTATATCAATTTAACCAGTATAACTTGGGGACAAACCTATCCAAAATTCACTTTAATAGGTTCAGGGGTTTAAAAGTTAGTAAAAGTATCTTAAAGGGCCGTAATCCTGAGGCAACTGTGTACATGAATGCCCCCTGCTGCCTGACTGGCAGACTCCCCCCCCCGTAGTTAACACATTGGTGGCCAGTGCGGCCGGCCCCCCCCATCCCTCCCCTGTAGTGTGGGGCTCCGATCGGTAACCATGGCAACCAGGACGCTACTGCAGTCCCGGTTGCCATGGTTACTTAGCAATTTGTTGAAGCATTATACTTACCTGCGAGCTGCGATGTCTGTGAGCGGCCGGGAGCTCCTCCTACTGGTAAGTGACAGATCATTAAGCAATGCGCGGCACAGACCTGTCACTTACCAGTAGGAGGAGTGCCCGGCCGGACACAGACATCGCAGCTCACAGGTAAGTATAATGCTTCTACAAATTGCTAAGTAACCATGGCAACCGGGACTGCAGTAGCGTCCTGGTTGCCATGGTTACCAATCGTAGCCCCTGCGATTAAACTGGGACTCCGATCGGTACTCTCCGCTGCCACCAATGATAGGGGGGAGATTTTAATTAGAAGGGGGAGGGAAGGGGTGGCCCACTGGCCACCAATGAATCTACAGTACTACAGGGGAGGGAGGGGGGGGAGGCGGCCGCACCGGCCACCAATGAGTTAACTACAGGGGGGGGGGCGGCCGCACTGGCCACCAATGAGTTAACTACAGGGGAGGGAGGGGGGGCCGGCCGCACTGGCCACCAATGTGTTAACTACAGGGGAGGGAGGGGGGGCCTCGGCCGCACTGGCCACCAATGTGTTACGGACCCATTGACTTGAATAGGTCCGTGAACCGTTGTCCGTCCAAAAAATAGGACAGGTCCTATTTTTTTGATGGACAGGAAACACGGATCACGGATGCGGCTGCAAAACGGTGCATTTTCCAATTTTTCCACGGACCCATTGAAAGTCAATGGGTCCGCGAAAAAATACGGAAAACCGCACAACGGCCACGGATGCACACAACGGTCGTGTGCATGAGGCCTTACAGTAGAGCAGTTATATGTTCTAAAGCCCTTTTTGGTGTATATTAGTGGCCCAAAAAAAATATTATTTTACGTTCATCGGTGCAGTTATATGTTCTAAAGCTCTTTTTGGCGTGTATTAGTGGCACAAAAATATATATTCTTTGGCGTTCAGCGGAGCAGTTATATGTTCTAAAGCCTTTTGTGGCATGTATAAGTGGAAAAAAGTAAGTGCCTATTTGATGTTCAGTGGTGCAGTTATATGTTCTAAAGGTATTTTTGATGTGTATTAGTGGCAAAAAAATATATATTATTTGCTGCTCTGCGGTGCAGTTATATGTTCTAGAGTCTTTTGTGGCTTGTATAAGTGGAAAAAAGTAAAGGCCTATTTGCCATTCAGCGGTGCAGTTATATGTTCTAAAGCCTTCTTTGGCATGTATTAGTGGAATAAAAAGGGCTTATTAGCCGTTGTGTGGTGAAGTGAGAAATTTACAGACTATTTTGGGGTGTTTTAAATTCCTTTTTATTTATTTGATCGAACAGTATGTGTCACGGCCTTTGCTGTGTGCGCCATGCCACTGGTGCCATGCTTGCAGTTGCCAGTGGCAACGTGTTGCTGTTTAGGCATGTGCTGGCAGTGTCTCGGCTTTGGCTGTGTGCGCCGTGACATGGTTGCTGCGCATGCTGTTGCCGGTGGCAACGTGTTGCATGTTTGCTGGTGTGTGCACCTCCCCTTTAAGTTGTAGCCTCCCTCTGTCTGGTGTTAGAAAGGGTTAACTCCCTGACTGGGTGTGGCCACTAGGGTTTTATCTCCTGTGACTTCATGGCTTGAGTCAGTTGTACTTCAGCTGTTGTTGGTGCTGGAGCTCTGCTCCAGTCCAGGGTTTTCTATCTGCCCAGTCCTTGAGGGCCACCTTGTATTACATCGATGTCATCTGTGATGTCATTCCTTTGTCTCCCTTATCCTCTATATACCCAACCTCACTGGTATGTTTGGTGTGGGTTTCTGTTCAGGATGTGTTGTACGTCTTCATGGTTGTTACATGTCTGGGCTGTTGTTGGTGTTTGTCCCTACATGTATGTTTGACATTTGCCCTGTATGTTGGAACCCGAACACACAGCAGGTTACAATACAAAAAACCCACACTGGAATCCAGCATACCAACTCTGCCAGAGCCCCCCATGCTCACACAGTGCATGGCAGCCCCAAGCAGCGCTGCATATAGGCTCCAACATACAGGGCAAATGTCAAATATACATGTTGGGACAAACACTAACAACAGCCCAGACATGTAACAACCATGAAGACGTACAACACACTCTGAACAGAAACCCACACCAAACATACAAGGAGAACAGTGGCTCCGATGTGGTGGTCCAGCGTGCATCACCCAGTGGCATGCACCCAATTTCAGGCAGTCAAGGCTCCACCACCTCAGCCGAAGGGACAACTCAAAATCGGAACCATGGTGACTGACAAAGGGAAGAACATGGTGTCGGCGCTGCGACAAGGAGGGCTGAGCCATGCGCCCTGTATGACACACGTGTTCAATCTGGTTGTCTAGCGGTTCGTGAAGTTTTCCACCCATCTGCAAGATATCCTAAAAATGGCCAGGAAACTTTGCATGCACTTTAGCCACTTGTACAACGCAAAGCAAACCCTCCTTGAGCTGCAGTGGCAGAACGGCATCCCTCAACAGGGTGATGTGCGACGTTTCCACCGTTGGAATTCCACCCTCCATATGTTGGACCGACTATACGAACAGAGAAAGGCCATCAACGATTTCTTGATAATTCAAGGGGACCGGAGTACTCCCCTATGTAACTTCGATGTCAGCCAGTGGCAGCTGATGCGTGACACCTGCTATTTGCTAAGGCCCTTTGAGGAGGCCACGTTATTCACCATGACTACAGGATTAACAATGTTATTCCACTGCTTTATGTCCTGGAACAGATGCTGGTTAATCTGGCTGGTCAGGGGACTGGAGACACAGCGCCTAGATCTCATGGCCACATGAACCCTGTGGAGGCTGAACTGGAGGAGGAAGACATTGGAGCACAAGCAATGTGTAGCGAAATCGATAGTTTTTCTACACAGGTGACAGGAGAGGAGGAGCAGGAGCAGCCAGAGGAGCTACAGGGAGATGAGGAAGACGAGGCAGAGGACCCAGACACACTGTGGCAGTATGGAGTGGAGATGGAGGCAGGGAGTCCCTCCGAGTCACTTGCACAAATGGTCCGATGCAAGCTCACTTGCTTGCGTAGTGACAGACGAATTGTCACCATTCGGCAGAGGGATAACTTCTGGCTTTCCACCTTGTTGGACCTTCTCTACTGGTCCAAAATGGGGGCCTTTTTTAAACACGCTGAGAGGGAGGACAAACTGAACTATTATAGAGACATCCTATGTAGTCAGTTAGGTCTGACCTGGGGGACCCTCTGCGCTCACGTTCCTCTGTCATGGCTGCTGTGGCAGGATTGGGGGGTAGGAGCAGCTCCAGCTCCATCAGCAGAAACTTGAGTCTAGAGTCACTGATGAGCAGCTTTCTTCACCCGCCTAGTGACTACTCACCAGCAGAAGCTATACCTGGAGCAAGACCTGAACCAGCAGGTGGTGGCATACTTGGACAGCACCCTGCCATCCAACATTGAATATCCACTGGACTACTGGGCAGCCAAACTAAGTTTGTCCTGCCTGGCCAGGAGAGACTGACCTTTGTCGAGATGAATCAGCCAGGATTTTCACCCACCATTGCCTGATGCATCAGACTAGATCGTCTATGGTGCCAAACCAACACTTTGACAAAAGAGACCGGTCTCTTCTGGCTACCTGCCTCAGCTACTATTCTGATGCTGCCACTCTCCTGATTCCACACATCTGATGTTAAGTGCTTCCTCTTTCACCCACTATCTTTAGCTGGTTCTGGTCACTGGGTCACTCTGTGGTCTCCTGATGTTGCTGCCACCTCCAAACTATGTCACCTTGCCACTCTGTGGTCTCCTGATGCTGCTGCTACCTCAACACTGTGTCACCTTGCCACTCTCTGGCTTCCTGATCCTGCTGCTGCCACCTCCACACTCTGTAATTGTGCTACTCTGTGGTCTCCTCATGATGCTGCTGCTGCAACCTTCACACTGTCATTGTGCCACTCTGTGGCCTCCTCCTTATGCTGCTGTGGCCACCTACACACTATGTCATTCTGCCACTCTGTGGCCTCCTGATGCTGCTGCCACCTACACACTGTCACTGTGCCACCCTGTGGCTTCCTCCTGATGCTGCTGCTTCCACTTTACACTCTTTTACACATTTGCACTCTTTTATTGTGCCACCCTGTGGCCTCCTCCTGATGCTGCTGCTGCCACCTCCACACTCTGTCATTGTACCACTCTTTGGCCTCATGATGCTGCTGCTGCCACCTCCACAGTGTCATTGTGCCACCCTGTGGCCTCCTCCTGATGCTGCTGCCTCCACCTCCACACTCTGTCATTGTGCCACTCTGTGGCCTCCTGATGATGCTGCTGCACCTCCACACTCTGTTATTGTGCAACCCTGTGGACTCCTCCTGATGCTGCTCCTGCCGCCACCTCCACACTCTGTCATTGTGCCACCATGTGGCCTCCTCTTGATGCTGCTGCTGCCGCCACCTCCACACTCTGTCATTGTGCCACCCTGTTGCTTTCTCCTGATGCTGCTGCCGCCACTTTACACTCTTTTACACCTTTACACTCTTTTATTGTGCTACTCTGTGGCCTCCTGATAATGCTGCTGCCACCTCCACACTCTGTCATTGTGCCACCCTGTGGCCTCCTCCTGTTGCTGCTGCTGCTGCCACCTCCACACTCTTTCATTGTGCCACTATGTAGCCTCCTGATGCTGCTGTTGCCACCTCCACACTGTTATTGTGCCACCCTGTGATCTCCTCCTGATGCTGCTGTTGCCACCACCTCCACACTCTCTCATTGGGCCACTCTGTGGACTTCTTATGTTGTTCCCACCCTCCCCACTCATTACTGGGTCACTATTTTGTCTTTCGACCTGTTTGACATCATCATTTATTTGACCCTTCTTCTAATCTGTCAGAAGGAAGGAAAAATGAGATACACAATGGATCCTGTGAATGTAACAGCTGTAAGGCTGGCATGACATGGTCCCTATGCATCCAAATTGGCTTATGATTTGGTAGCCAAAAGCAGGAATGGGTACAAAACACAGAAGACATGCAAATATTCCATTCAGGTGTCATCTCTTTGGATCCACTCCTGTTTTTTTTGGCTTTAGCAATACTGATCGATTACTGACCAAATGCTGACCGAATAAAGGCGGATGCTCCACAGACAGGATCCGTTTTTTGTGGGTTATTGTTCTGATGAATCAGAGGAAGGGCAAATTAATCGGTGACGTCAACACAAACTTACCGC
The DNA here is from genome assembly GCF_014858855.1 of Bufo gargarizans. Classification (NCBI taxonomy): domain Eukaryota; kingdom Metazoa; phylum Chordata; class Amphibia; order Anura; family Bufonidae; genus Bufo; species Bufo gargarizans. The sequence goes on from NC_058083.1 coordinate 494,623,901, forward strand.
TGACATCCTCTCCACTCTGTCAGGGGACTCTACTTGTATAAGCGCTTAATAGAACAGGTTCTGTAGACATCTATGTGGAATCAGCTGACGACGGTGTAAAAGGAGTGCGCTTCTTCTTGACGCTAACATTAACATGTAAGGCTGAGTTCACGCTTGAGTTATTTGGTCAGTTTTGGCCCCGTAACTGCCCAAATAAGTGAAGTGTGCAGTGATTCTAAGAGCGACGCCTGTCATCTATACGTAGTGTCGGACTGGGGTACTTAGGGCCCACCAGTAAAATTTATTTTGGGGGCCCACTGTAACTATAATGGGGACCGGCAGAGATTCAGCCACAACCCAGCAAATATGCAGAGAATTGGCTGGGCTAAAAACGCTTCTGGAGCTCTGAAACGCTAGTGTGAAACTAGCCTAAGATGCTCTAAATAACATCTTGGAGAGATACAGTATATACGCAGGGCAGGTAAGGCTGTAATGGGTGCTAAAAATTGGTATGGGGCAAAGGTTCCTTCATAGATGGCCTAATGAAGGCCAATCCTTTCTACCAAATCATGTGGTTGTATGATATACCTATTGATTCTATAGTGTTGATATCCCACAATAGCATCGTTTCAGAATATTGAATCCACTGCGACACTAAAGAGGTCAGATTTAACATTGTGGGGCAGTATTTTTATCTTGACAAGATCAAGACTAACTGTGGTTTGCTTTCATATACACTCACCTTATATTTTAATGTAAAGGGAATCTTTAAAGGCTATGTACACATTTGGGGTCACTTTTTTTTATTATTATTGCATTGTATTAATTTTAAGCTAAAAATCATTTTTTATTTGGTCTTTATTAAAAAAAAGTTGAACCCCTGTCTCTGTGCAGCCTTAAGTTTCTCTAGTAGCAGGCTCTGAATTTTCACTGTGCTGGGTCAGTCAACTCACTAGGCTCCTTATCCCTGATCTCTGACCTTATAAATACTCATTATAGCTCAATTCTTATCTTACTAATAATAATGTGGCTTAAATAAATGTTTATGACCTCTTAGTAATTTAGAGACAAGGTTTATTAGATTAGCACAAAGTGAAAGTGAAACGGCTCAATATATTTAATAAAGAACAATTGAAAAAATTAATTAAATTAGTAAAATGCAATCATAATAAAATTGCACCTGAAGGTGTACATAGCCTTTAAGGCTAGAAGATAATGCGATTCTGGAACTCCTAGGCTGTTGTATCACGTCGGTACTAATGAAGGGACATTCCTGTGTCCAGGAGAACAGAGTTACATGTTGAGTGAAGTTGTAAACTTGTGACAGACCCTCTTTAAACGCTTCCATGTGCTTGAAGACCGTCATGGGACATCCAGAACAAAGTGAATTCATATGTCACTCTAAATTAGAAAATATCTGACAGATTTTAGCATTTCTGCAGAAAACAGTTGACTTTCTCAACTACTTCCTGTCATGAGAAATCATTCTGCCCTCTGAAAAAGCATGCAAAGCCCTTCCAAACATAAACTATAATGACGTAGAATGGCATGCAAAAGAATTTAAAACCAATGAAATGTAACATCATGTGCATGACATTGCACGGTACACCCCCTGATAGGGGATATTCACAATGGAGTGGCAGCATTGTTGCATATTTCTCGTTGATTTGTAACATACACTGCCTGTCCAAAAAAAAAAAGTCGCCACCTGGATTTAACTAAGCAAATAGTTATGAGCCTCCTATTGGATAATTACTGCATGGGCGATTATCTTTCAGCTGGCAATAAATTATTTAACCCCAACTGGTGCAATGAGTTGCTTTTCATTTCTTAAGCAACCATGTAGAAAGACACATCTCGTGGTCGTGGACAAGATGTTAGTCTGTTTGAGAAGGGTCAAATCATTGGCATGCATCCAGCAGAGAAAACATCTAAGGAGATTGCAGAAACTACTAAAATTGGGTTAAGAACTGTCCAACGCATTATTAAAAACTGGAAGGATAGTGGAGACCCATCGTACTCGAGAAAGAAATGCGGCGGAAAAAAAATCCTGAATGATCGTGATCGGCGATCACTTAAACGTTTAGTGAAATCAAATCGAAGAAAAACAGTAGAACTCAGGGCTATGTTTAATAGTGAAAGTAAGAGCATTTCCACACGCACAATGCGAAGGGAACTCAAGGGATTGGGACTGAACAGCTGTGTAGCCGTAAGAAAACCACTAATCAGTGAGGCAAACCAGAAAAAAAGGCTTCAATTTGCTAGGGAGCATGGAGATTGGAGCAATGAAAGAAGGTCATGTGGTCTGATGAGTCCAGATTTACCCTGTTCCAGAGTGATGGGTGCATCAGGGTAAGAAGAGAGGCAGATGAAGTGATGCACCCATCATGCCTAGTGCCTACTGTACAAGCCTGTGGGGGCAGTGCTATGATCTGGGGTTGCTGCAGTTGGTCAGGTCTAGGTTCAGCAACAATATGTGCTCCAAGAATGAGGTCAGCCGACCACCTGAACATACTGAATGACCAGGTTATTCCATCAATAGATTTTTTTCTTCCCTGATGGCACGGGCATATTCCAAGATGACAATGCCAGGATTCATCGGGCTCAAATTGTGAAAGAGTGGTTCAGGGAGCATAAGACATCATTTTCACACATGGATTGGCCACCACAGAGTCCAGACCTTAACCCCATTGAGAATCTTTGGGATGTGCTGGAGAAGGCTTTGCGCAGCAGTCAGACTCTACCATCATCAATGCAAGAACTTGAAAATGAAAAATTAATGCAACACTGGATGGAAATAAATATTGAAACATTGCAGAAGCTTATCGAAACAATGCCACAGCGAATGCGTGCCGTAATCAAAGCTAAAGGCGGTCCAACAAAATATTAGAGTGTTGGTTTTTTTTGGGTGGCGACTTTTTTTTTGGACAGGCCGTGTATATATATTCTTAGTGTTTATAAAAAAATATATGACGGAAACGACACTGTTTGAATTAGGAATATTAATAATGTGAAAACAGAATACTGCCACGTTCATATATGTCTGTAAATGATGAGTTGTCTTATAAGATGTATACAGTAGATATAGATACTGTATAACAGTACATGTGTCTCATTGCAAAGTAAATATAGTATAGGGGAGAGATAGATAGATAGAGGATAGATAAATAGATAGATAGATAGATAGATAGATAGACAATAGATAGATAGCTAGATAGATAGATAGATAGATCCTGTGCAGCATGGTTGTGTTTTTAGTAGACTGGTTGTAGAAGAGACTTACTATTCAGGATGTCTATGTTTAACATTTTTGTGGTTAACATTTTTCTATCCTTCAAATTTGTAGCTGGAGAACACAGAACCATGTAACACAGTCTCATTATTACAAACACTGACCTAAGAATGACTATAGGGAGGTGCTTGATGCCTGCAAACTGGCATTGGGCTTACGTGTCCATTAACGACCAATCTGTCTGGGACTCAACCTTGCATGTTGGATTTTTTCTTTGGTCATAAATTGTCATTGAGGCTGGCATGAAATTGTTGGTGACTGATTACACGATCGATTTCATGGGTGTTCGATGGGCGATAAAAAAAAGACCCACTGGAATACCGCGTGTGCAGGGCCGGCGCTACCATAAGGCAGACCAAGCGGCTGCCTTAGGGCGCGCCCTGCGCAGGGCGGAAAAATGAATGCCCTTCTTTTTTTTTTTTTTTTTTATAACTTTCTTGAATTTGTGCCGCAGCGCCGCCGCCTTGCGCCCGCCCCCAGCCTGCGTGTGTCGGCCGCTCAGAGTCACGGCAACACACCGGTCACATGTGCTCAGCCTGCCATGGGGGCCTGACTGGTAGTAAGCTGCGCCGCCGGCGGGTATGGCAGGGACTAATAGGCGAGGCTCGAGCTGACTGATTGTGTTGTGTCTGACTCACACAGACACACACAGCCGTCAGCCAGATTAGACCACCAGACGCACTGGCAGCCAGCAGCAGCAGGAGTCAGGCAGGTCAGGAGTGGACTCAGGACTTAAGGTAGGTCACTTGAAGTTTGAACTGTTCCGAATTGAATGTATTGTATATAATAATTAATATGATCATTTAAAATTATTTCAAAATCATAAAATGAGGCCATAAGTGCTAGTCTAGTGCCAGAGCAGAGGCGCTCAGGCTTTTAGCACGGCATTCAATTATGTGTTTTAAAAAAGTAATTACAAAACAACAATCATTAATATTGGCCCCCCCCCCCAATATTAATGATTGTTGTTTTGTAATTACTTTTTTTAAACACATCATTGAATGCCGTGCTAAAAGCCTGAGCGCCTCTGCTCTGGCGCTAGTTTGTGTGACCGTGACATGATGGAGGGAGGGTGTACAATGTAAATGTCTGTACAGTTGTACAGTACTCTGAGTATGTGACATGGGAATGGGGCCAGGCCGCCAGGAAGGGTCGGCTGGGGGGGGGGGGGGGGTTAAAATGTGACACAGTAAGGGGTAACGATGTGATCATGGATGGCGCCAGGGCTGTCCGGGCTGGGGAGGGATTAAGTGCAATGGGGGGGAGAAATGTGACACAATAGTCTATTGTGTCACATTTCTCCCCCCCCCCCCATGGCACATCATTCCCCCGCCTGGACGTCCCTGGCCCCATCCATGATCATATTATTACCCCCTATTGTCAATAGGCCGGGGCGGGGGGGGGGGGGGGAATGTGACACAATAGGGGGTGCTCATGGGATGGGGCCAGGTCCGGACGGGGGGGTGCGATGTGCCATGGGGGGGGGGGGGGCGCTAAAATGTAGCTTCGCTTGTGTTGGCAAAAATCCTTGCACCGGCCCTGCGCGTGTGCTTGAACACAATGTTCGAGTCTCCTCCCCGCATGTGTGTTGGCTGCTATGCAGCCAATAAACGTGCAGGTGAGTACTGCCATTCACTGTAATGCTGTAGCCATGTTGGCTGCTGGCATTACAGTGATTGGCTGGCCGGAACGCGTCCTCGGGTGCTATATAGCACTCGATGACATGTGTTCGGCTCAGTATTAGTCAGGTAGAGCTGGAGAGCAGAAGGGAGAGATAGTGTAGGGATTGAAATAGCAATATTTAAGTTTTTATACTTGTTATAGACCCAAAAGTCCTTCTAGGGACTATTGTGTGCGGCCGCAACATATCTTTTTAGTGCAACCTGCACTAAATTGCTAAAACTTGTTAGAGACCCAAAAGTCCTTTTAAGGACTATAGTTGTATCTGGCAGCAATAGATATTGCGCTAAATAGCTTGCAATTGTTTGGCCGCTGCAGACAGCGACATTATCTGCGCTACATCTACTGTCTAACGTGTGCGCAGCCTAAAAATATGCGTGACATTCAGTGTACTTTTTCCGTAGACGGTGTCCGCTGTGGACAGTTACATTACCTGCGCTACATCTCCTGTATAACGTTTGCCCATCCGAAATATCAGTGACATTAATTCAGTGTAATTTTTTATTAGGCGGTGGTGACAGTGACATTACTTGTGCTATACCTCCTGTTTAACGTGTGTGCATCATAAATATCAGTTACATAGCTACATAGTTAATACGGTTGGAAAAAGACATACGTCCATCAAGTTCAACCAAGGGATAGGTGGGGATGCGAATCCCAAAAGGAATTGAGACTCAGATTTGTATATGTTTTCATAAGCATTAATGCTTTTACTTTTAAGAATTTGTCTAAACCCTTTTTGAAACTGTCTACTGTTCCTGCTGTAACCTCATCCTGAGGAAGTCAGTGACATTTATTCTGTGTCATTTTTTATTAGGTGGCGGTGACAGCGACATTACTTGCGCTATACCTCCTGTATAACGTGTGCGCATCCTAAAAATATCTGTGACATTCTGTGTTCTTTATTTGAGCATACACTTACAAAACCTGCGCTAATGTACGTGTGACATACTTGCAAGCATATATACCATTTAATATGCTGAAGGCGAGCAGTAAGGGACGGGGAAGTGGCCGTGCTGCTGATGGTGCACGCAGAGGCCGTGGCCCTGTGCGCGGTGAAACTATGCCTGCTGCCAGAGCACAAGAAACACACTCATCCACCATACCTAGCTTCATGTCCCAGTTTAAAGGGCGGCGCAGGACACCACTCTCGAAGTCAGACCAGTGCGACCAGATGGTCGGTTGGATTGCAGCAAATAATGCTTCCAGTCGGTTAAGTACCACCCTGTCTTCCACAAAGTCCAGTCTCAGTAGCCAAGAGTCTGTTCAACAGAATCCTCACCCTGATACTCCTTCCACCCACCATGGAGAGTCTTGGCAAACAAGTGATCCCACACTCGGATATTCAGAGGAGCTGTTTTTATCGCCATTCCCAGGGGCGTAACTAGAAGTGACTGGGCCCCACAGCAAATATTTGTAAGGGCCCCCCTCAGCGCGCTTCGCACCTCCCTCCTCCTGTGTAAACCCCACTCCTTTGGCACAGTGTAGCGGTATACTGTATATTGTGTGGCACAGTATAGAGGTATACTGTATATTGTGTGGCACAGTGTAGCGGTATACTGTATATTGTGTGGCACAGTGTTGAGGTATATTGTGAGGCACAGTGTAGCGGTATACTGTATATTGTGGGGCACAGTGTAGAGGTATACTGTATATTGTGTGGCACAGTAGCAGTATACTGTATATTGTGAGGCACAGTGTAGCGGTATACTGTATATTGTGGGGCACAGTGTAGAGGTATACTGTATATTGTGGGGCACAGTGTAGCGGTATACTGTATATTGTGTGGCACAGTAGCAGTATTACAGTAGCAGTATACTGTATTGTGAGGCACAGTGTAGAGGTATACTGTACATTGTGTGGCACAGTGTAGCAGTATACTGTATATTGTGAGGCACAGTGTAGAGGTATACTGTACATTGTGGGGCACAGTATAGAGGTATACTGTACATTGTGAGGCACAGTATAGAGGTATACTGTATATTGTGTGGCACAGTGTAGCGGTATACTGTATATTGTGGGGCACAGTGTAGGCTATATGTGCATAACATAAACATACTCCACATGAACACTTACAGTTACATGGCTTGGCCCTTGGGGATCTCGGACACCACTTCCACACTTTGGCCGGGGGCTCGGCGGAGCTGATGTTGTGTTTTATCCTAATGAGAAAGATTTTATAATAAGGATTTGGAGAAGGGGCAGAGGGATAGCAGAGCAGGGAGAGGCTGGTGCTGCTACTAGGGGGTCATACCATGGGGCAGTAATAAAACCCACCATAATGCCCCCCCCCAGTAGTAATAATTCTCCTTATAATGTGACAGTGCAAAAAATACCCCCTTGTAATGCCCCCAGTTGAGCTAATGTCCCCATAGTGCCCCCATTGTGCCTCCCCCCCCCCTATGTCCCAGTATCATAGTGCCATCTCCCCCCCCCCCCACCACCACAAAAAAAGTGCCAGTATCAAGTGCCTCTCTCCCTCCCCCCCCCCCCAATGCCAGTATCAGGTGCCTCTCTCCCTCCCCCCCCCATGCCAGTATCAGGTGCCAACCCCACTCCCCCCCATGTGCCAGTATCAGGTGCCTCTTCCCCCCCCCATGTGCCAGTATCAGGTGCCTCTTCCCCCCCCCCCATGTGCCAGTATCAGGTGCCAACCCCCCTCCCCCCCCCCAGGTGCCAGTATCAGGTGCCAACCCCCCTCCCCCCATGTGCCAGTATCAGGTGCCTTCCGCTCCCCCATGGCAGTAACAGTCGGGTATTAAAAAAAAAATAATAAACACTTCTACTTACCTCCATGTCAGCGATGCGATGCGATGCGATGCAGCCTCTTCCTGTGTCCCGCCCTGTATGTCCTTATATGGACTCAGTGCTTGTATTTCAGAAAAGAGTCTGCTGGGATTCAAACCCACGACCTTCTGCTTCAGAGGCAGAGCAGCTAACCACTAGACCATACGAGCTGCATTGAGGCTGAGTGAAAAAATATGAGACTTCTACTGTTATAGCTGGCTAAGTGTACATCTATACACATGGCAGCTGTTCATATATAGAGATGTAGCAGAGCTGAATGTGCTGAGACAGCTGTCATATACAGATATAGCAGTATCTCAGATATATCTCTATATGACAGCTGTTCCAGCTCAGGTCTGCTATATCTCTATATATGATAGCTGCCCCAGCAAACCCAGCTCTGCTACATCTATGCATATGACAGCTGCCCAAACACACCCAGCACTGCTATATCTCTATATGACAGCTGTCCCAGCACACTCAGCCCTGTTATATCTCTATATATGATAGCTGCTCCAGCACAACCAGCCCTGCTACATCTATATATGTCTAAGTATTGCTATACAGTAGATAGATATATAGAGATATAGCAGAGCTGAGTGTGCTGGGGCAGCTGTCATGTGTATAGATGTAGCAGTGCTGGCTGTGTTTCGGCAGCTGTCATGTGTATAGATGTAGTAGAGCTGGGTTTGCTGGGGCAGTTGTCATATATAGAGATATAGTAGAGCTGAGTGTGCTGGTGCAGCTGTCATGTGTATAGATGTAGCAGAGCTGGGTGTGTTTGGGCATCTGTCATGTATAGATGTAGTAGAGCTGGGTTTGCTGGGGCAGCTGTCATATATAGAGATATAGCAGAGCTGAGTGTGCTGGTGCAGCTGTCATGTGTATAGATGTAGCAGAGCTGGGTGTGTTTAGGCATCTGTCATGTGTATAGATGTAGTAGAGCTGGGTTTGCTGGGGCAGCTGTCATATATAGAGATATAGCAGAGCTGAGTGTGCTGGGACAGCTGTCATATAGATATATAGCAGTGCTGGTGTGTTGGGGGCAGCTGTCATGTGTAATGATGTAGCAGAGCTGGCTGTGTTTCGGCAGCTGTCATGTGTATAGATGTAGTAGAGCTGGGTTTGCTGGGGCAGCTGTCATATATAGAGATATAGCAGAGCTGAGTGTGCTGGGACAGCTGTCATATAGAGATATAGCAGTGCCTGGTGTGTTGGGGGCAGCTGTCATGTGTATAGATGTAGCAGAGCTGGCTGTGTTTTGGCAGCTGTCATGTGTATAGATGTAGCAGAGCTGGCTGTGTTTTGGCAGCTGTCATGTGTATAGATGAAGTAGAGCTGGGTTTGCTGGGGCAGATGTCATATATAGAGATATAGCAGAGCTGAGTGTGCAGGGACAGCTGTCATATACAGATATAGCAGTGCTAGGTGTGTTTGGGCAGCTGTCATGTGTATAGATGTATTTTTTTTTTTTTTTTTTACAGTCAGTTGTAATGCAGCCTTTATGGCTGTGAGGGTAAATGCTTTGCCACTGATTCACTGATAGATTGGAGGTTGTGGGTTCGAATCCCAGACCAGGAGACTTTAGCAGACAGTAAAATTAGATCACACTAGCGGCTGTGAAGGGGCCCTGAACACGATATTTAACTAACTTGAAAATAAACTGTCACACACGCTGCTGGGGCGCCAGGCCCCCTTGGCAGCCCGGGCCCCGAAGCAGCTGCTTCCCCTGCTTCCCCGGTAGTTACGCCACTGGCCATTCCTTAATTTGGCCCTCCTGCCAAGCCCGCTTGAAGAGGGACATAAGGAGATCTTATGCCCTGATTCCCAAACTCTGGAGCATCCACAGTCAGAAGAAGATGACAGTGGGGAACGGCAATTAGTGTTTCACAAGGTGGATGATGATGATGAGACACAGTTGCCAATAAGGCATCCTGAATTAGTGTCTCAAGAGGTTCATAATGAGGATAAGACACAGTTGTCAATAACTGAGGTTGTTAGGTCAACAAGCTAGGAGGATGACCAGATTGAGGAAGTGGAAGAGGAGGTGCTGGACGATGAAGTCACTGACCCAACCTGAGAAGGTGGCAAGCCGAGCGAGGACAGCAGTACAGAGGGGGAGAGATCCGCAGCACTGCAACAGGCTGGAAGAGGCCGTGGGGTGGCAAAAGGGATAAGGCGGGCCCCACCAAACAGGCCAGCAACTGTTCCCCAGAGCACCCCCTTGCGGCAATCTCCCTTGCCAAGGGGTAGGTGTTCCGCAGTCTGGCACTTTTTTTAGGAAAGTGCAGACAATAAAATAATTGTCATTTACAACCTGTGCCGTACCAAAATGAACAGGGGCATGAACACTAGCAACCTCACTACCTCCAGCATGATCCGCCACATGGCATCAAAGCACCCTAATAGATGGGCCGAACTCCTGGGTCCACAACCAGTGTCTGTGGGTCACACCACTGCCTCCTCTTCCCCTGTGTTACGTGCTGGCCAATCCCCTGTCCAAGACGCAGGCCTTCCGCCATGCACCTGGACCTTCGCAATCACCATCATCTAGCACATCCTCTTCAGTGTCCCAGAGCAGCGTATAAATGTCTATACCCCAGGCCTTTGAACGAAAGCGCAAATACAGACACCCACCAACAGACCATAGCACTAAATGCACACCTTTCCAAATTGCTGGCCTTGGAAATGTTGCCATTTTGTCTTGTGGACACTGAAGCTTTCCAAAGCCTGATGGCAGTGGCTGTCCCACGGTACTCTGTCCCCAGCTACCAATATTTTTCACGGTGTGCAGTCCCAGCCTTACATCAGCATGTGTCCTGTAACATCACCTGAGCCCTGACCAACGCAGTTATTGGGAAGCTCCCCTTAATGACTGACACGTGGACAAGTGCTTTTGGCCAGGGACGCTACATTTCCCTGACAACACACTGGGTGTACGTTGTGGAGGTCAGGAGTGAGTCATATCCTGGGATAGCACAGGTGCTACCAGCGCCCTACTTCCATCAGGGTTTCCGCCACCACCTACGTTAGTGCTGCAACCCCCCCCCCCCCTTCTCCTCCTCCACTTCCACCTCTGAATTATCATTTTGCAGCACCAGTCAGACATCAGTCAGTAGCTGTAAGCAGTGTAGCACTGCAGTGGGGAAGTGGCAACAGGCCGAGCTTAAACTGATCTGATTAGGTGACAAACAGCACACCGCAGCAGAGCTGTGGCAGGGGATAAGAGACCAGACTGAGCTGTGGCTCTCGCCACTCAACCTAGAACCAGCCATGGTTGTGTCTGATAATGGCCTTTACTTGGTGGCGGCTTTGGAGCTCGGCAAGCTCACACACACTATCATGCCTAGCCCATGTGTTCAACCTAGTGGTTCAGCGGTTTCTCAAAACCTACCCCAATTAGCTTGAGCCACTGGTAAAGGTGCGCCGCATGTGTGCCCATTTCTGCAAGTCATTGACAGCTTCCGCTGGTCTGTCAACGCTGCAGCAGTGCTTGCATTTGCCAGCTCACAGACTGTTGTGCGACGTGAGCACGTGCTGGAACTTCACGTTCCACATGTTGGCCAGGCTTTGTGAGCAGCAGAGGGCAGTAGTGGAATACCAGCTGCAACATTTTTCTTCACAAGCGACGAGTGGGCATGGATGTCTGACCTCTGTGAGGTTTTACGCAACTTTGAGGAATCAACACAGATGGTCAGCGGCGATAACGCTATTATCAGCGTAACCATCCGGCTTCTGTGTCTACTCAAAGGTTGGCTGCTCACAATTAAGGCGGATGCTTTGCATGTGAAAGAGGTGGAAATGGGGGAAGACAATACACAGGGTGATAGTCAGACCACCCTCATTTCGTCTTTTCAGCGTGAATTGGATGATGAGGAGGAGGATGAGCAGGAGACGGTTGCCCATGCTACAGAGGGTAGTACCCATGGAAGTTTTATTCCATCTGTTCAGCATGGATGGGTAGAAGAGGAGAAAGAGAATGAAGAGATTGAGAGTCATCCTCCTGATGAGGAAAGCAAAGTCTTGTCTGTTGGGACTCTGGCACACATGGCTGACTTTATGTGAGGCTGCCTTTCCCGTGACCCTCGCGTTGTGCGCATTTTGGCCAACACCGATTACTGGTTATTCACCCTTCTCGACCCCCGCTACAAAGAGAACTTCTCATCTCTCATTCCTGTGGTGGAGAGGATGAGCAAAATGGTGCAATACCAGAAGGTCCTTGTGGAAAAATTGGTCCAAAAATTTCCAGCTGACAACGCTGGCAGCAGAGTACGTAGTTCCTTGGCCAACCGAAGAGGGGAGACACACTGCAGTTCCAATGGAGGCAGCGCAACACTCTCCAAGGCCTGGGACAGTTTTATGACACCCCGCCAGCACCCTCAACCTGATTCAGTGCCTAGTGGCACAAGGAGGGTGTATAGGGAGAGGAATTACCAGTAGAAAGAGGGAGGTGCTCATGCCGCTCTACAGAGCACTAGCGAGACCTCATTTGGAGTATTGTGCTCAGCACTGGAGACCATATCTCCAGAAGGATATTGATACTTTGGAGAGAGTACAGAGAAGAGCTACTAAACTGGTACATGGATTGCAGGATAAAACTTACCAGGAAAGATTAAAGGACCTTAACATGTATAGCTTGGAAGAAAGACGAGACAGAGGGGATATGATAGAAACTTTTAAATACATAAAGGGAATCAACAAGGTAAAAGAGGAGAGAATATTTAAAAGAAGAAAAACTGCTACAAGAGGACATAGTTTTAAATTAGAGGGGTGAAGGTTTAAAAGTAATATCAGGAAGCATTACTTTACTGAGAGAGTAGTGGATGCATGGAATAGCATTCCTGCAGAAGTGGTAGCTGCAAATACAGTGAAGGAGTTTAAGCATGCATGGGATAGGCATAAGGCCATCCTTCATATAAGATAGGGCCAGGGGCTATCCATAGTATTCAGTATATTGGGCAGACTAGATGGGCCAAATGGTTCTTATCTGCCGACACATTCTATGTTTCTATAAGGAGGGAAAAATTTTGGAAGATGGTGAAGGAGTACGTAGCAGACCGTGTCAGCATCCTCAGTGATCCCTGTGTGCCTTACAACTATTGGGTGTCCAAGCTGGACACGTCGCACGAACTGGCGGTCTACACCTTGGAGGTGCTGGCCTGCCCCGTCACCAGCGTTTTGTCAGAGCGTGTATTTAGTGCTGCTGGGGGCATAATAACTGATAAGCGTATCCACCTGTCAACTGAAAATGCTGACCGGTTGACTCTTATAAAAATGAACAAGGCCTGGATTGCCCTTGACTTCTCTACTCCACCAGAGGAAAGTGGCTGAACATAAAGGCACTCTAAATGTGGCTTTTATTGTGTATTGAATACACTGTATTCCAATGCACCACTTCCACCACTAAAAAGGGTATATGGTTCAATCTCCCTTTTCTCGTCCTCCTTCTCCTCCTTCATCATATCAACATGCTTATTAGGCTGCCCTCGCTCCTAATGTTTTAGAGGGTCAGCTCAGCAGCGGGCCCTTACCCATAATGTTTTAGAGAGTCATCAGCAGGCCCTTACCCATAATGTTTTTGAGGGTCACCAGCAGGCCCTCAACAATAATGTTTTAGAGGGTCAGCTCAGCAGCAGGCCCTAAATTTTTATATGGTCAGCTCGGCAGCAGGCCCTCGCCCACAAAAATATTTAGACGGTCAGCTCGGCAGCAGGCCCTCACCCACAAAATTGTTTAGATGTCAGCTTGGCAGCAGGCCCTCGCCCATAATGTTTTAGATGGTCAGCTCGGCAGCAGGCCCTCGCCCACAAAATGTTTTAGATGGTAAGCTCGGCAGCAGGCCCTCACCTACAAAATTTTTTAGATGATCAGCTCGGCAGCAGGACCTCGCCCATAATGTTTTAGATGGTCAGCTCAGCAGCAGGCCCTCGCCCACCAAAATTTTTTGATGGTCAGCTCGGCAGCAGGCACTCGCCCACAAAATTTTTTTGATGGTCAGCTCGGCAGCAGGCCCTCACCCCTAATGTTTTAGATGGTCAGCTCAGATGGGACATCCTCCCCATGCTGTTCCCGAACTATTTCAGTGGTGTTTCTATCTATTTCTGTCCTTTTACTATGAAACAGACACCCTCCTCTCTTCAGAGCAGGGGGTGCCTGGTTTACTGCTTAGGTTCTCCCATTGACTTCCATTGTGCTCCGGTGCTCGGTAGAGCACCCAAGCATCCCGAGGTGTTCTACTCAAACACCCAAGCACTTTGGTGCTCGACCAACACTAATTCTCTGACCTGTTCGAAAGGTTCATGATGCAAATTGTAGTAAAGGTAATTATCTTACCAGTAACTGTATTTGTGAGTTATAACCTCCCTTCTGATCCTCAGCTGTGTCATGTGACCAACTCTCTGATCTCCAACTGACACAGGACAGGAAGTCAGTTACTTCTCTATTCATGAGGATCAGAAAGGAGGTTATAAATCACAAATGCAGTCACTGGTAAGAAAATTACCTTCACTACAGTTTACATCATGTACCTTTCTAATAGGTAAATTTTTGTGGGAGTGCTACTTTAAAGTACAGAGTAACTCACTGTTCTAAGGTTAGAACTGCTATACTGCTGTACAATTAAACTTCTCAATAAATTGCACTGTTTAAAAAAATTGTATACAAGGCAAGAGAAAATGTGTCGGAATTAGACTGATTGTAGCATCTGTTCTGTTTGTGTACTGAGTCCGAGGATGAGGGAAAAAAATTTTTAGTCAACACTTTTATGCTGTGTTTTTACAGTGGCCATTCAAGTGACTTGAATGAATGTTGAAGAATCTCTGTGTCCAGGGTGTCGCCAAAAGCCTTGGGCACTGGACACTGATCAGGGAGATAAATAATGCTGGGGTCAATAGCAGGGCATGTGAAGTGTTATACAGAGTGGCTAATTGTTCCCTCATGATGTTATCGCTAAAGGTGGCAGTGTATCTGGGCAATTTTTAATATTTGCATTTTACTAATTTTGGGCAAAACATAATTTTTTTTTTTATTTGTCTTTATTGAAAATGTTCAGCCTCTTCTGACATACAAGGGTTAAAAATCAGTCTGTTTGAAAGCTGTCACAATCTCTTTTCATTGAATTCAATGGGCTCATGTAGAGCTTTTATCCCTGATCTCCTACCTCATATACACTCATTATAACTCAATTATTATCAAATTGATAAGAATGTGGCTTAAATATGTATTTGTGAGGTCAGGAGATCAGAGATAAGAGTTAGTGTTGAGCGAAGTTCTTGAAGATTCGTTTCGGCTGCTTTGCCAAATTTTACAAAAAGTAATTTGTCACGAAGCACATTTCTTTGTAAGTAGTGGGTGCAATGACATGGAACTGTGATTGCGCTGCTCCCCATCATTGTACCCTTCAGATGCTGCATTCATCGGTGATCGTGGCATCAGACATCAATATTAAAGGAGTTCTCCGGGCTAACCCTAAATTTGGGATATAATTCTAACCTGTGGATTGGAAGAATGTTGGTCTGGTGCTTACCTTCCACAGAGCACCCCTTTCCAAGATTCGCCTCCCGGTCACGTGACTGCTCCTGTCAGGTTTTCTGGTCTTCCGGTAAGTCTCCGTCTTCCTCTCTTCCTGTCTTCTCTTCCTTTCTTGAGCAGGAGACAGATGGTCATGAATGACGTCACTTCCTCTTGCAAAAGAAAGCTCCGGCCGGCCGTCTTCACTCATCGCGCATGCGCACTAGCATTCAGCATTTAGCTAAGTGCGCATGCGCGGGATTGCTGGCCGCTCTCTCCAGTGTACAGGCTTCTATGTGAAGCCTGTACTGACTCCTGCACAGTGCGATGTAAGAGCTGTGCAGGAGTGACAGCATACCGATAAGCCACAGTGGCTGATTGCTATGCTGTGGATCTCACTGGGGGCAATGACTGGCACTGTGGAACTGTGGATGGCACATTGGAGCAATGAGGATGGCACATGGGGCACTGGATTTCACTGGGGCACTGTGGATGGAACATTTGGCACTGTGGATGGCACATGGGGCACTTTGCATGGCAATGGGAGCACTATTGATGGCACATGGGGGACTGGATGTCACTGGGGAACTGTGGATGGCACATTTGGGCCATGTGGATGGCACATAGGGGCACTGGATGTCACTGGGGCACTGTGGATGTGCACATTATTTTTTTTACCCCATTTCAGGGAAATCGATTTGTTACCACGAAGCACGAGGAAATTCAGCTTCGCAGCTAATCAGATTTTCGCAGAAATTCGGATTGAAGTCCACTTTGGACACTTCAATTTACTCAACACTAATAAGAGCTATACATGAGTCGTTAGATGATTGGATTTAAAGAAAATAGACTGTGACTTTTTGCAAACAGACGGATTTTTAACCCTTGAATATCAGAAACAGCTAAAGATTTTTTAGTAAAGACCAATTGAAAAAATTAATTTTTAGCCCGAAATTACTCAAATCCAATTGTCACGGGGCACCAAAGGCACACTCGATCTCCCATCAGCCGCAGACCTGCTGCTTAGCTTCGGGAGCGAGGATCTGTGTTTGGCCTCGTTCCCAGGGCAGCTTTGCTAGCTGGGAGGCTCCCTGATCCTAGGTTTGCCTTGAGCGCCTGGGAGTGCTCGACTTGTCTGTCTGTCGATCATGTGACGCTGGCCACGTCACATGACCATCAGACCCCACTATAAATACAGGCAGCCTGCTGGCCACAGGTTGCCTGTTAATTCCAGGTTCCTGGCTATTTCTAGGTTCCTGGCTACTGAATACTACCTGATCCTGTTCCCTGACGATCCTTTGCCTGCTCCTCCTGTACTGCGCATCTCTCCTGGTATCCTGACCCCGGCTTCCACCTGACGATTCTTTGTGGACTCCTGTTGTACTTCATTTCTCTCTTGGTATTTGACCTCGGCTTTTCCTGACTATTCTCTGCTCATTCCTTAGTACTGCGTAGCTCTCTAGGTATTGACCCGGTCCGTTCACGTTCCGTTATTTGTCTTGTCTGTCTTCCCAGCACGTATCTTAAGTTAGGGACTGCCGTCTTGTTGTCCCCTGTCATTAGGACTTGCGAGGCAAGTAGGCAGGGCCAGGGGTGAGGGAGGAGCGCAGTGGTCACTATCGTCCCCCCTGTGTGTAGTGTACGTGACAGATTAACAGGCCATAACCTAACCACTGTATCATGAATCCTCTGGTGACCCTGACTGACCATGTCTCTAACCTGACGCAGATGGTGCAGGAGCTAGGGGAGAAACTCTGTTCTTTTGAGCTAGGACAAGGTACTTCCATCCCTAAGGCCTCCAGTCCGCATTTAGAGCCCCAGATTAAGCTTCCTGAGCCCTTTCTGGAGATCGGAAGAAGTTTCTTTCCTTTAAAGAAAATTGTAAACTTTTTTTCCGTTTGCACCCCGTATCCTCTGGCCCCTAGAGTCAACGCGTGGGCATTGTCATTTCCCGGTTACAGGGTGATCCCCAGGACTGGGCATTTTCTTTACCTGCTGACGCCAGTTGTTTAACATCAGTGGAGGGTTTTTTCAGGCCCTGGGTACCCTCTCTGATGAACCAGACAGGACACTGGTAGCCAAGACTGCTCTAAAGGTTCTGGTTCAGGGCAATCTATCTGCGGAGGAGTATTGCACTGAATTCAGAAGGTGGTGTGTTCCCTCAGGATGGAATGAACCAGCACTTAAGAGTCAGTTCAGGTCAGGTCTGTCTGATAACTTAAAGGATCTTCTAGTGAGTTATCAGCTTCCAGAGACTCTAGAGAAGATGATGACCCTTGTAGTTCGACTTGACCGACGGGTTAGAGAGAGACGACAGTTCTCTCCTCAGGTGGTGGTCCAGCCTGAGGTCTATTCCAGAAACAACGCTGAGGTCTCTACCGAAGAACCCATGCAGGTCGGTATGACTCAAGGGAATCTGCGCCGCAGACGTGGAGTGTGTTTTTACTTAGGAGATCCTGACCATTGGATCAACCAGTGTCCTAAGAAGGCCCTCTCCGTTAAGTCTCTCAAGGCAAGGCAACCTAAAGACCAGGTACACCCTGATATTACGAAATGTAAGCTTTTGGTACCTATAACAATATCTCTGGGGGTTAATAAATGGCTGGGTAAGGCCTTTATTGACTCTGGTTCAGCCGCCAGCTTTATTGACTCTGAGTACGCCATTAGACTGGGTATTCCAACTTTTTCTCTTCCTACACCTATCCATGTCATGGCTATTGACACCACTCCCCTTGTAGGTGGTATGGTGAGGTCATGTACCTCAGAAATTTCTTTAACCGTGGGGGTGTGCGACTCTGAGAAATGTTCCCTCTTAGTCCTGGAGAACTTACCAGTCAAGGTGCTACTATGGTTGCCTTGGCTCCGATCACACAACCCCACTATTGATTGGTCCAGGGGGGAGTTGGTGAAATGGGGACCTAAGTGTGACTCGTGCTTGTCTGTGATACAAGCTGGGGTCTCAGTAGAATCTGATATATTACCCACGGTGATAAGGGAATATTCTGATGGGTTCTCATCACCTACCCCGGAGGTTCTACCACCCCATAGACCTTATGATTGCGCCATAAAGTTAGTAGAAGGTGCCAGGTTTCCTAAGTGGCGTATTTATAATCTCTCTAAGCCCGAACGCAAGGCCATGGAGGATTATATTAAGGAAAGCCTCGGTAAGGGCCACATTAGACCTTCTGTCTCTCCTATGGGAGCGGGGTTTTTCTTCGTTAAGAAGAAGGATGGTGGTCTTAGGCCTTGTATCGATTACCAGAAATTGAATAAGATCACTATCCAGAATAGATACTCTCTCCCATTGATTCTGGATTTATTTAACCAGGTTCTGGGGGAAACCTGGTTTTCTAAGATTGACCTGAAAGGGGCATATAATCTAATCCAAATCAAGGAGGGAGACGAATGGAAGATGGCGTTCAATACTCCGGCAGGACACTTTGAATATCAGGTTATGCCTTTTGGACTCAGCAATGCCCCAGCTGTGTTCCAAAACTTTATGAATGATATTCTTAGAGAGTTTTTAGGTAAATTTGTCATTGTTGATCTTGACGACATTTTGATATTTTCTCCTGATTTCAAATCTCATGTGTCTCATGTTAGACAACTATTAGAGGTGTTGAGGGAGAATCAGTTGTCCGCTAAACAAGAGAAATGTGTCTTTGGTGTACAGGAGATACTGTTTCTAGGGCATGTCCTGACCCCTCACGCCTTCAAGATGGATCCTGGTAAGGTACTAGCTATTAATAAATGGGTAAGGCCTTCATCCTTAAAGGCCTTACAACGGTTCTTAGGCTTTGCCAATTACTACCGTAAATTTATTATGAATTTTTCAGTAGTTGCTAAACCGTTGACCGACCTTAGTAAGAAAGGGGCGGATTTGGAGAACTGGTCTACTGAGGCCATTACTTAGTTTGAAACACTAAAAAAGGCATTTAGTAGCGCTCCCATTCTGATCCAGCCAGATCAGGAGAGACCTTTTATTGTGGAGGTGGATGCATCTGAGGACGGCGCAGGAGCAGTCCTTTCACAAGGTCCTGTTAGTCTAACTAACCTGAGACCGTGTGCATTCTTTTCCAGAAAATTTTCTTAAACCGAGAGAAACTACGACATAGGGAATCGGGAGTTGCTGGCCATTAAGTGGGCATTTGAGGAGTGGGGGCATTTTCTGGAGGGGGCAAGGCATTGTGTAACTGTTGTCACTGACCATAACAACCTTATGTTTCTCGAATCTGCTAAGAGGTTGAATCCCCGTGGCTAGATGGGCACCGTTTTTTACTCATTTTGAATTCTCCATTACTTTCAGGCCTAGAAGTAAAAACGTGAAGGCTGATGCATTATCACTGATCTTCCATGCTTTTCAGCCTACAGAGGCACCGCCTGAATCCATCCTACCAGCAAATATTTTCGTAGCAGCCTTAACCCAAGATATCTCGTCCCTCATTAAGGCTGAACAACATCTGGCACCGGCAACCACCCCAACAGATAAGTTGTTTGTCCCCATACAATTTCGTCTCCAGCTGTTGGGTAAGTGTCATGATTCTGCCTTTTGTGGACATCCTGGTTTTGAGGGCACTCGAGAGCTGGTTTCTAGATCTTATTGGTGGCCCACTCTATTTAGGGATGTCAAGTCCTACGTGTCAGCCTGTGAGGTTTGTGCTAGGTCTAAGACACCTAGGACTCGCCCTGCTGGTAACCTACGACCCCTACCCATTCCCAGTAGACCCTGGTCCCATATCTCGATGGACTTTATTACTGACCTGCCGCCGGCGGAGGGTAAGACTGTTGTTTTGGTAGTGGTCGATAGGTTTAGCAAGATGGTTCATTTCATTCCTCTGTCTAAACTCCCGAATGCCAATACCCATGCGTCTATTTTTGTGAAAGAAATTGTACGGTTACATGGTATCCCAGAAAATATTGTATCTGACAGGGGTGTGCAGTTTGTGTCCAAATTTTGGAGGGCTTTCTGTCAAAGATGTCAGATTTTGTTGTCTTTTTTCCTCCGCCTACCACCCTGAGAGTACTGGGCAGACTGAACGCCTTAATCAGACTGTGGAACAATTCCTGAGGTTGTATGTTGCTGATGACCAGCAATTAGGTGAGCTTTAGCGTTAGGACCCGTCTTATAGAGATCACCTTGGCATGCGGCAGACGGGCTCAAATGATTTTGTACAAAATGTATTAGCTAAGCATCTCTAAGTTATTAGCATAGCATTTGCAATGTAATATACTTTTGTACTCTACTTTTGGTTTGTAGAGTGCTGTTGCACTATCTGCTTTTATTTTATGATTATAGATTTTTTAAATTCTATTTCCTGAAAATGATTATGGGGGGCAGCCATCTTGTCTGAGCTGTTCTTAACAGCATTTAGAGGTATGCTTTACAGCAGCCACCTGTCACGAGGGTGTCAAGAACCATGCCTGACTCCGTTATACCCGGGGTCAGGAAGTCGCAACGGTTGGCTGCGCGCTCTATGTAAGATAGGGCTGTTTTCTAAAAAACTATCTGCAGCAGAAAAGAACTACGATATTGGCAATAGGGATCTATTCGCTATTAAACTACCGTTTGAAGAATGGCGGTCCCCATCACTGTGATTACGGACCACAAAAATCTTCTGTACCTCAAATCAGCTAAGCTTCTCACTCCTAGACAAGCTAGGTGGTCGCTATTTTTTACCAGGTTTAACTTTGTTATTACCTATCGTCCTGGGGCAAAAAATACCAAGGCTGATGCACTATCTTGTTGTTTCCCTGGAGGGGGTAATGTGAGCGATCCGGTACCCATTCTTCAAAGAGGAGTGGTTGTTTCTGTGGTACACTCTGCTCTGGAGGGGAAGGTGTTAGAGGCCCAGGGGGACGCCCCGTTCTCCTGCCCCTCAGAGAAATTGTTTGTACCGTTGAACCTGCGTTTCGAATTATTAAAGGAACATCATAATTCGGCACTTGCTGGGCACCCGGGTAGTAAAGCAACCTTGAAGCTATTGTCTCGTCGTTTTTGGTGGCCAAGGTTGCGTCAGGATGTATTGGATTTTGTGTCTTCTTGTTCTACCTGTGCGCGCGCAAAAGTTTTGCATACACGTCCTGCAGGGTCTCTATTACCACTCGTCATTCCCAATAGACCATGGACACATCTGTCAATGGATTTTATCACTGACTTACCTTTGTCTGCGGGTAAAACAGTTATTTTGGTAGTAGTGGACAGGTTTAGCAAAATGGTACACTTCATTGCGTTACCCGCACTACCTAATGCTAAGACTCTTGCTCAGGTATTCATCAGTGAAATCGTGAAGCTTCACGGGGTCCCTTCCGATGTTGTTTCGGATCGGGGTACCCAGTTTATTTCTAAATTTTGGAAAGCTTTTTGTTCCCGTTTGGGGGTACACTTGTCGTTTTCCTCAGCTTTCCATCCTTGTCATGGTCTTACCTTCTGCTGTTCTCCTTCGTTTGACATGTGCTGGCGGCCATCTTGGTTTCTGGGTTTCTTGTAGCCTCCCACCCTGCGGCTTCTCCTTCCCACTGGGAGGAGCTGGATGCCTAGCTCATATATATAGGAGGTCTGTGGCTTCAGTTCCTTGCTTGGTCCTCCTGTGTTCACATGCTTCTAAGACTGCTGCTGCTTCTGGTTCCTGATCCTGGCTTCGTCTGACTACCCTGCTGGTTCCTGATCCAGGCTTCGTCTGACTACCCTGCTGGTTCCTGATCCAGGCTTCGTCTGACTACCCTTCTGGTTCCTGACCTCTGGCTTCGCAAGACCCTGCTTCGGTTTAGCCATCCGTTTGGACTTTTGCCTCACAGCTTGATTTTCAATAAAGCCTTCTTATTTCCACTTATCTCTTGTTGTACGTCTGGTTCATGGTTCCATGACAATCCTCAGTCGAATGGACAGACTGAGCGTACCAACCAAAACCTTGAGACATATCTAAGATGTTTTGTGTCTGAAAATTAAGAGTTGTGGTCATCATATTTACCGTTAGCTGAGTTTGCCATAAATAATCGTCGTCAGGAATCCACTGGCAAGTCACCATTTCTTGGTGCATATGGTTTTTATCCCCAATTCTGTACTTTCCCGAAGAGGAACGGTTTTCGTCATCTCTTTCATCGGTATGGCAGAAGGTGCACGCTAACTTGAAAAATATGGGAGGTAAATACAAATGCATGGCTGATAAGAGACAGTCGCCAGGTCCGGACCTAGGAGTGAATGACTATGTGTGGTTGTCTACTAGGAATATTAAATTAAAGGTTCCCTCTTGGAAACTGGGTCCTAGTTTCATTGGCCCTTACAAAATTC
Organism: Bufo gargarizans; assembly: GCF_014858855.1. Lineage (NCBI taxonomy): Eukaryota > Metazoa > Chordata > Amphibia > Anura > Bufonidae > Bufo > Bufo gargarizans. Next base: position 494,646,436 of record NC_058083.1, read on the forward strand.
TAGCCATCATCAACCCCGTGGCTTTTCGCCTGGAGCTACCTCAGACTTTTAAAATCCATAACGTCTTTCATAAGTCGTTACTCAAAAAATATGTTCCACCTCTAGAACCGTCACCGCTGCCACCCCCTCCTGTTTTTGTGGATGGTAATCTAGAGTTTCAGATATCCAAAATTGTTAATTCTCGCCGGGTCCGCCGCTCTCTTCAATATCTGGTGCATTGGAGAGGTTACGGTCCCGAGGAAAGAATGTGGGTTCCTGCGTCTGAGGTAAACGCCGACAGGCTAGTTCGGGCTTTTCATGCCTCTCATCCTGAGAGACCTGGTCCTGAGTGTCCGGAGGCCCCTTGTAGAGAGGGGGGTACTGTCACGAGGGTGTCAAGAACCACGCCTGACTCTGTTATACCCGGGGTCAGGAAGTCGCAGCAGTTGGCTGCGCGCTCTATGTAAGATAGGGCTGTTTCCTTATGGTAGCTTTCTGGGTTTGCTTTGCAACCCTTTTTGGCTCACTCAGGGATCCGTAGCTCCTTCTCCTCAGCTGTTCCTTGTCCAGCACTCCCAACCTCCTTATATTCCCCTCTCACACTTCTCTGATTGCCAGATATAGAGCTTCCTGCCTGGACTTCTATACTGACCCACTGGAGCTGTGTTGCTGCGTTCTATGGTTGTTGGTCCAGAACGTTTCCCTCCGGATCCCTGTTGGACCTTTGTGGTCTGCTGTGGTCGCCCACCTGGGTTTATGTGTTTGTCTGTATAGTCTGTCCTCTCCCTGGTGTTTCCCTCTTAGTGTCAGTGGTGCGGACTAGCGATCCCACCGGCCCGTTCACTATCTAGGGAAAGCCAGGGTTTAGGCATGTGATCGCCGCATGGGTGAGGAACCCGTCTAGGGACGTCAGGGCAGTCAGGTGCCAGCCGCAAGGTGAGTCAGGGGTCACCACCTTTCCCTCTCCCTTGGGCAGGGCTTTCCCTTTTCCCTCCCTGTGTGTGATGCCGGTCATTACACCACTGTGTGCCATAAACACAATGGGCAGGAGGGAGCTCAGTGACTTCTACGAGAGAGTTTTCTAGGCATGCTCTGTGACCCGGGCAGAGGTCAGGACAGAGTAGATAAGCTGTGATATCACCTATTGTGAATGGTGAATATATATGTTAGTAAGGCTGATTAGTCAGCCTGCATTTGTGGGAGGGGCGGAGGCTCTTCATATACGAGCCACACCCTCACTCACAGGTGTGTGTTTTCAGGTGCACAGCTGCCGCTGGGTGTCATTAGCAGACTAGCTTCTCTGGTGGTAAGATTCTTTCTTTGCAGCATGGAGCTTGTTATTTTGCTCTCTGCTACCATAGCATGCACGCGCCATACTACGCAAGTAGGTTGGGCCGGGGCCGTCTCTCCAGGCCGGTCGGATCCGACTTTGCTAGCGAACGGGAGGCTTCGCCTCAGAATCTGCTACCTCAGGTTTGCTCGTTTGGGCCTAAATACTTCCATTTGCTTTTCATTTTTGTTTGTTGGTAATAAGAGTTGGTTCCTATAAATCTTACAAGTTTCACTTTGCTTCGTTCGTCTCGTATGAAAAGTTTCTTTACAGCAAACCGGCTGAAGTAAGAGTTAACCGGGCTGCACCTGACGTCACGTTTGGAGATCGGACGCAGCGTTTATTGTTTAGGTCTTTTGCTGTAGCTGTTCCTTGCCATGTGTCTCCCCCCATCCCCTTTCCCCCCCGCTACCACCATCTTTAAACTTCATGTATTTCACTTTCTTAAGCCGTGTATCGGGGTGGGCTCCCCAGGATACAGCAAAGTCACAGACATGGAAGCAACACTGACACCAGCTTTATATGCAAGAATATAAACTTTACTTTGGAAACAGTATAAACACAAGTACAAACAGTATAAGTAATACCCCAGGCCCACAGTCACCGTCCCTGTCCGAGGGACAGGCCTAGCCTGCTAGCGTACACAGCAGAGCCTACAAGTCGTACTGTGCCGCTATAGAAGACACACCTAACCGGTGGCAGACGCAGCAGAGCCTGCAAGTCAATTACTGCGCTGCAGTCCAGTACAGTAAGGCCTAACAAAGCTATAACCCTAATTAACTAGCTAATACAAGGCCTAGGCTAGTCTCTGTTACTTTAGGCGCCAAACAGTGAAGTACAATTGGTAATCAGGTGTACTGACCTGTGTCCGTTCTGGGCCCTAGGATGCCGCTTACCCAGGATGGCCACCAAGCTCTCAGCAACCGTGCGGCCTTGCTTGATGCTAAGGTTTTCTGTCCATACACTGGAACTGGTCTTCCTGGGACAACCTCTCTTTCAAAGTGCTGGATCCGGACAGGGGACAACAGATGCTCTCCTTCCTTTGAGTATCCATTCACTGCTGGACATCTGCAAGCCAGGATGGAATCGGATTCAGCCCCTCACAGCACAATCCTTCCACCATGTCAGATCATCACCTCCTGGTTCACCCAGAAGCATGCTGACTGTGCTGCAAAACAGCGGCCTCTAGTGCCCGGAATGCCAAATGACAGCTCCAGTACAATTTAAACATAAATATACAGGCAGAGCTTATCCACAATCTCATACTTTCATGCTCCACTGTTATCCTGAGCGGCGTTTACACTTTCGGCTTCTATTTAATGTCTTATGCTGCATCCGCACGTCTTCACTGTACTGCACTTTTCTACTCTTGGTTCGTATTCACTCAGATTGGTCTCACATTCAAGCTGCACTCACCTGTTGGCTGTTACATCTCATTCCGTCCCCAGCCGACAGCCAGATCCGTATTACATGCCTGTTATTACATGTTGTATACTCTGCTTACAGCCATTGCTGCTACTGTTACTCCGTTTTCATGCTCTGGACGCACCACCCTGGTGTTCCCACCTTGCTCCGCTCACAACCAGAGCTGCGTTTATACCAATTTTCATGCTCTGCTTTCTGCTTATACCCAAAGTTGTGTTCACACTTCTACTGCTACACCAGGTTGTATACCCCACTCACCAAAGCCGCTTTCCATGTCTGCGGTCACATCAAGTTAATATTCCGTTCACATCCAAAGCTGCGTCCACATGTCTGCTTTTCACATCTTGTCCTATACTCCTTTCACTACTAGAGCTGCGTCCACATGTCTGCTTTCGCATCACGTCAATACTCTGCTCACTTTCAGGTTGCATTTATACGTCTGCTTTATACCATGCTTTTCATGCGCTACCCATACTCAGAGCTGCGCCCATACCATGTTTTTAGGTACCACTCACATCCAAAGCTGCATTCACCAATTTGTTGTTACATCATGTGTTGTACTCTGCTCCCACTCAAAGCTGCATTCTCCTGTTTATTGCTACATCATGGTTTTGCTCAATCTCACCGGGGCAGTCTGCACCCACCGCTCTGGTACCTCTCTCCTGACAAACATAACTGCGTTCTTTTCAGGCTTACGTTCCCTTCCTCGGTGGTCTGTTACATTCCATAGGCCTACTTTCTGTTTAATCCTGGTTCATGATCACTCAGACTGGTCTCCTTTTACTTCTGGTTCGTATTCACTCAGATTGGTCTCCTGCCCCAGTTCACCAAACAGCTCCTCAGCGGAGGTCAGTGGGCCGATAGGAGTACGTTTCCTGCCATGTTTTCACAAGCTGTTCATTTGTTTGTCACGATATGAGACTTCTCTTAGCGAACTTGAAATGCCTCAGGCATTTCATGTTTACGTTTATGGTTCGCGGTGGTTAGTGTTTTATGTACGCACGTGCTTCGGATGACTAATGTCTATATTTTTAACGCCTGTTGGCAGTCATGTTCCTTAGGCCACCTTCTAGCCAATCCAATCATTCAAGTCGCTTCATATGCCATCAGGTCCGGCTTACGTTTTAATTACATATCGTCACCGCAACGTCATCCCTCTGGCTTCGGGGGCCCTATGACTGATCCGGCCTCATGGCTCCGGGGGCCCCTTGACCGCTTTTCATGTTTTGTTTGTTAAGGGTACGACATGGTTGTAGGCTGGTTAGTGTCCCAGGTTTCTGTTGGAGGTTATGCGAGTCCATGTCTTTGTCTTTCTAGGTTATCGAGTCCCGGTTGCTTACTAAACCCGTTGGGTTAAGGCCCAATCTTTTCCCCAGCCGTCCTTAATTCTAAGGTTCGCATCCCGGCGGCTGCCCGGCCCCATGGGCCCCTGGTGGTTGCTTCAGCCCCATGGCTTCAGGGGTCTGACCAATGGTTGTCTGTCCACCTGTGCAGCTATGCTTTTGAATTACTCATATCTTTACCTGCTTGCCAGCTTATGTTATTAATTTTAGATAATGTCCGTTATTATCTCAATTTTTCTGTCACGTGTCCCTTCGTCTTTTCAGGTCATGCAGTTGAACTATTGGGGTCACCTTCCACGTCGGTCAGGTCTCGTTCCTAACGATCTTTCGCCTTGCATGTTATTCAGGCCACGTAGTTTATCTTGGGTATTGCCTGCCACATCGGTCAGGCTCATGGTTTAATTCACGTGCACCTTATTCATGTCACTTTTCATAGTTATAATTCTTTAAAAAAAAAAAAAAAAAACCCATGGCTTCGGGGGCCCGACGACTGCTTCGGCCCCATGGCTTCGGGGGCCCGGCGACTGCTTCGGCCCCATGGCTTCGGGGGCCCGACGACTGTTTTCAAACCTGCTGGGCTGATTGCCTGGTTGGTTGTCCATCTGTGCATCTAGACTGATTTGGCCCCTATGTATCGCACACATACCTGCTTCCCTAATTTCCTAATAATCCATGTTGATCGCTCCATGTTGATCAATGACTTCGGGGGCCCGACGAGCTGCTTCGGCCCCATGGCTTCGGGGGCCCGACGAGCTGCTTCGGCCCCATGGCTTCGGGGGCCCGACGAGCTGCTTCGGCCCCATGGCTTCGGGGGCCCGACGAGCTGCTTCGGCCCCATGGCTTCGGGGGCCCGACGAGCTGCTTCGGCCCCATGGCTTCGGGGGCCCGACGACCTGCTTCGGCCCCATGGCTTCGGGGGCCCGACGACTGTTTTCAGTTCTGCTGGGCTGATTGCCTGGTTGGTTGTCCATCTGTGCATCTAGGCTGGCCCCTATGTATCGCATACATACCTGCTTCCCTAATTTCCTAATAATCCATGTTGATCGCTCCAGGTTGATCCATGGCTTCGGGGGCCCGACGACTGCTTCGGCCCCATGGCTTCGGGGGCCCGACGACTGCTTCGGCCCCATGGCTTCGGGGGCCCGACGACTGTTTTCAAACCTGCTGGGCTGATTGCCTGGTTGGTTGTCCATCTGTGCATCTAGGCTGATTTGGCCCCTATGTATCGCATACATACCTGCTTCCCTAATTTCCTAATAATCCATGTTGATCGCTCATTTTATGTTTTGACCGCAAACTGGTCCGGTTCGCCCTACAGCATTATTGTCATGTCTTACGCAGATATTTTGTCTTTCTTTAATTGTTCATGCTTTCGTTCAGGTCCTGCCAGAGGAAGAACAAGTAGGGCAATTTGCTCTAGCATTTCAGTCTCTGATTGTAGTCGATCATATCTTGTCAACCAGGTCCCCGCACAAAGTCTTTGCCTTTTTACCACGACCAGGAATTCATTTTCGCCAGTAGCTTCATTGCATTGCATTCCCTCACTCATGGGAGGGCATAGACAGAATCTTGTATATTATGGCTTCATAGCTTCTTGCCGCACTAACCTCCGTCTCCCTACAACCACGTTGAATCGGATTTTGGACAAGGTCCAGCATTTTCTCACGGTAGAAGATTCAGATAGTAGGTCGGTCTTCACGTCTCAAGCGTAAAAACAATTCTCAGGGGCGCACAGTAGAACAAAGCGCGGATAGCTGTTGTCTGGGTAACTATTCAAGGATTCTCTTCCTATCTACATGGTTCTTTTTGGCCCTCATTCCTGCATAGTCTAGGCAGTTAGGTTTTGGTCCCACGATCTCCTGACGCTAGGGCATTGCCAGTACTCGCACTAGAACCAAACTTTACAAGTTTCAGTTGGTTTTTATGATCCATTTCACAACGTATTCTCGGTCCTCCATTCCGCTTTGGTGCAGTATCCGCAATATTGAGCATCATGTCTCTGGCCTTGTCATCCACAAGATGGGTTGTAAGTTTCCTACTGGTCTTGCCTCACATACCCCGAATTTTCGCCCTAGATCCCGTATGCCTTGCAGTTGGCTTGGGGATTAGTTTGTACATGCCATTCAAATTCCTTTTCTACCCTACTTGGCTTGGTTTTTGCCCACTTATAGGCCTACCCACGATCATGGCTTAGGGCACACAACAAGCCATTTAGTCAGGTCAGCTAAGACACGCCTAGCTGGGTTAGGTTGTTCCTGTTGTTTTCTCCCTAGGGTTCTTTGGATACCTCTTGGCCGTAGCCATGACCACAAGTTGGTAAGGCTGATTAGTCAGCCTGCATTTGTGGGAGGGGCGGAGGCTCTTCATATACGAGCCACACCCTCACTCACAGGTGTGTGTTTTCAGGTGCCCCACCCTCCCTCCCTTATCTTCTCATTTCCACAGGGTATGCCCACTTATAGGCCTACCCACGATCATGGCTTAGGGCACACAACAAGCCATTTAGTCAGGTCAGCTAAGACACGCCTAGCTGGGTTAGGTTGTTCCTGTTGTTTTCTCCCTAGGGTTCTTCGGATACCTCTTGGCCGTAGCCATGACCACAAATATATATATATATATATATAATATACTTCATTTTGATCCTGCCTGTAATAATGGCAACAATGTAATAGTGATAATTAAATGACTGCTGAAAGTTGATCTGTACAGACCAAGAAGTGGCACCTATTAGGCTCAGTGGTCAGTGTGAAAACTGTTTAGGATTTTTATTTTATTTTTTATATAATGACATGGAAAATTAAATATAACCTCATCAATTCAAGAAAAATATATATTTAATATAAAATACTTGATTTAAAAAAATTGGCCATTTTCTGATGACCCATTCCTTTTAAAGTTCAAAACACACATTAAGTATTAAGGGGTTAACAGAGAAATTATATTGTCGCATATTTTCTGTCTATTTTAATGGCACAAATCAGTGCGACTCTTTCCTTCGTGTTTGTTTCATAGAAGTGGTAAGAAAAGAATGTATAAAAAATATTTGTGTTCTTGGGCTTAATGCAGTTTCTGGGAATGTGCCAGTAAGTTGGCTTGTGTAAGCTATTGTCTGGGCCAGAGCCATTCACACCTTTCTCCATTCTTCAGTCTCATTGTGTAACACCACAGTGCCACTGTCAATCATGCCAAGGTGTGATAATCCTTTTACAATACAATATTGGGGGATGGGTCTGCTGGGAAGAGCAATTGGTGACCTCTTTGGGGTGCGGCATAACATCATTAACATGTTGGTTTACAGCAATTCTTTAATTGAGGATTACCATCAGTATTCCTACCTGTAGCCAGAGGGCATAACATGCAGGGCTATGGATAATTCTCATTCACATTGTTCACCAATCTATTAGCAGAGTGTACAAAGGCAATTACATTAGGCGCATTCATAGATGGAAAGCGGGCAGCAGAGCTAGCATTAAAAGGAACCTGTCGCCCAGAGTGGGGGATACTTTATTACCAGCATGCCACGATGCAGCTGGGGTTTAGGGGCACATACCTGTCCCTGCATAGTATAGTAAATGAAGATCTAGCTTACTGAGAGACGAAACCAAGAATCATCTCTAGCAGCAAAACAGAAAACAGTCGAACTCGACGGAATGAAAATTAAAATCTCCTTTTTCTTTACTTCAAGCATGTAAAAGTCACAGGTAACAGAAGTGAATGTAGATGATGCGTTTCGATTGACTAAGCCATCTACATGTACACGTTGTTATTAAGATCGCTTAGGCTACTTTTACACTTATAGAAACATAGAATGTGCCGGCAGATAAGAACCATTTGGCCCATCTAGTCTGCCCAATATACTGAATACTATGGATGGCCCCTGGCCCTATCTTATACTTGCGGCAGCAGGATCCGGCAGGCTGTTCCAGTGGGTGAACAGCCTGCCAGATCCATGCTAACGCTAGCCCACCATGCCGCCGTAAGTCCGCTCCTGTAGTTTTTGTCTGGCCCCCTCTCGGCACATTAGCCGTGCTGCATCCGGCCCTCTGGCCCGCCACCCTTATAGAGAATGGGGCCAGAGCGCACTTCTGGCATGCCGCCAGAAGTCCGCTCTGGCCCCATTCTCTATAAGGCTGGTGGGCTAGCGTTAGCACGGTTCCGGCAGGCTGTTCCCCTGCCGGGATTCCACTGCAGAACGGCAGTTATATGTTCTAAATCCCCTTTTGGCATGCATTAGTGGAAGAAAAAAGGGCTTGTTGGCAGTCGTGTTGTGGTGAAGTGAAAAAATTACAGACTTTTTTGGGGTGTTTTAATTTCATTTTTATTTATTTATTTGACCTAACAGTATGTCGGACAGAGAAGTGCCAGGCCCTGCACAGGGGAGTGGCAGAGGCCTAAATGTTTCTGGCGCAGGCACAGGTCGCAGCAGAGTAAGGGGGCGTGGCCAGGGCTGGCTCCAGGTTCATGTGCGCCCTTGGGCGATAAATTTCAGTGGGCCCCCTTGTGGCATTTGTCAAATGTCACCACGGCATCTGAGAGTGTTAAAAAACTGAAGCGCGGGCTTCCTGCTCAGACGCGCTTTCCCCCAGCGGAGATCAGGGAAAGCACCCTGTTCTAAAAATGAGCCGCAGCCTGTACTAGGTTTCCAGGCTCATTGTTAGTATATCCCAGTTCAGGCCACTAGGATGCAGCACTAAACTGTGATATAGTGATTAGAGTTGAGCGAACACCTGGATGTTCGGGTTCGAGAAGTTCGGCCGAACATCCCGGAAATGTTCGGGTTCGGGATCCGAACCCGATCCGAACTTCGTCCCGAACCCGAACCCCATTGAAGTCAATGGGGACCCGAACTTTTCGGCACTAAAAAGGCTGTAAAACAGCCCAGGAAAGAGCTAGAGGGCTGCAAAAGGCAGCAACATGTAGGTAAATCCCCTGCAAACAAATGTGGATAGGGAAATGAATTAAAATAAAAATTAAATAAATAAAAATTAACCAAAATCAATTGGAGAGAGGTTCCATAGCAGAGAATCTGGCTTCCCGTCACCCACCACTGGAACAGTCCATTCTCAGATATTTAGGCCCCGGCACCCAGGCAGAGGAGAGAGGTCCCGTAACAGAGAATCTGTCTTCATGTCAGCAGAGAATTAGTCTGCATGTCATAGCAGAGAATGAGGCTTCACGTCAGCCACCACTGCAACAGTCCATTGGCATATATTTAGGCCCAGCACCCAGGCAGAGGAGGGAGGTCCCGTAACAGAGAATCTGTCTTCATGTCAGCAGAGAATTAGTCTGCATGTCATAGCAGAGAATGAGGCTTCACGTCAGCCACCACTGCAACAGTCCATTGGCATATATTTAGGCCCAGCACACACACAGGCAGAGGAGAGAGGTCCCGTAACAGAGAATCTGGCTTCATGTCAGCAGAGAATCAGTCTGCATGTCATAGCAGAGAATGAGGCTTCACGTCAGCCACCACTGCAACAGTCCATTGGCATATATTTAGGCCCAGCACACACACAGGCAGAGGAGAGAGGTCCCGTAACAGAGAATCTGGCTTCATGTCAGCAGAGAATCAGTCTGCATGTCATAGCAGAGAATGAGGCTTCACGTCACCCACCACTGCAACAGTCCATTGGCATATATTTAGGCCCAGCACCCAGGCAGAGGAGGGAGGTCCCGTAACAGAGAATCTGTCTTCATGTCAGCAGAGAATTAGTCTGCATGTCATAGCAGAGAATGAGGCTTCACGTCAGCCACCACTGCAACAGTCCATTGGCATATATTTAGGCCCAGCACACACACAGGCAGAGGAGAGAGGTCCCGTAACAGAGAATCTGGCTTCATGTCAGCAGAGAATCAGTCTGCATGTCATAGCAGAGAATGAGGCTTCACGTCAGCCACCACTGCAACAGTCCATTGGCATATATTTAGGCCCAGCACACACACAGGCAGAGGAGAGAGGTCCCGTAACAGAGAATCTGGCTTCATGTCAGCAGAGAATCAGTCTGCATGTCATAGCAGAGAATGAGGCTTCACGTCAGCCACCACTGCAACAGTCCATTAGCATATATTTAGGCCCAGCACCCAGGCAGAGGAGGGAGGTCCCGTAACAGAGAATCTGTCTTCATGTCAGCAGAGAATTAGTCTGCATGTCATAGCAGAGAATGAGGCTTCACGTCAGCCACCACTGCAACAGTCCATTGGCATATATTTAGGCCCAGCACCCAGGCAGAGGAGGGAGGTCCCGTAACAGAGAATCTGTCTTCATGTCAGCAGAGAATTAGTCTGCATGTCATAGCAGAGAATGAGGCTTCACGTCAGCCACCACTGGAACAGTCCATTCTCATATATTTAGGCCCCGGCACCCAGGCAGAGGAGAGAGGTCCCGTAACAGAGAATCTGTCTTCATGTCAGCAGAGAATTAGTCTGCATGTCATAGCAGAGAATGAGGCTTCACGTCAGCCACCACTGCAACAGTCCATTGGCATATATTTAGGCCCAGCACCCAGGCAGAGGAGAGAGGTCCCGTAACAGACAATCTGGCTTCATGTCAGCAGAGAATCAGTCTGCATGTCATAGCAGAGAATCAGGCTTCACGTCACCCACCACTGCAACAGTCCATTGTCATAAATTTAGGCCCAGCACTAGTGTTGAGCGGCATGTCCCATATTCGAATTCGCGAAATTTTGTGAATATTCGAAAGAATATTCGTAAAATATTCGCGATTATTCAAATTCGTTATTATTTCGCATATGCGATAATTCGAATTATCGCATAATACATATGCTATGCAAAATTCACATGTGCGCTAATGAAATCGCCTTACGAAGATTCGCAACTCAATTCAATCACTAATGTATGAATGCAATGCCCTTTGCCTCTGTTCTGGGACAAGTGTAGATATTCGCATGTGCGCTAATAAAATCGCCTTACGAAGATTCGCACCTCAATCACTTTCTAGGGAATGTGAGACTTTTGGGAATCAATCGAGATACAGTGGGGGGTGATGACAGTAGTTGACAGAGTACAGATCAATGTAATCTGTAAGGTGGAAAGTAAAATAAAAAATACGAATATTCGTAAATCGACTTTTACGAAGTTCTACGTATTCGCGAATATGGTGCTATACTATATGAATGCACAGGCCTTTGCCTCTCTGTTCTGGGGACAAGTGTAGATATTTGCATTTGCGTTAATAAAATCGCCTTACGAAGATTCGCAGCTCAATTCAATCACTAATGTATGAATGCAAAGCCCTTTGCCTCTGTTCTGGGACAAGTGTAGATATTCGCATGTGCGCTAATAAAATCGCCTTACGAAGATTCGCAACTCAATTCACTAATGTATGAATGCAAAGCCCTTTGCCTCTGTTCTGGGACGTGCCGATATTCGCATGTGCGCTAATAAAATCGCCTTACGAAGATTCGCGCCTCAATCACTTTCTAGGCAATGTGAGTAAGATCTGAGCTGTTGGACCTTTGGGAAACAATCAATTATATGTGTACTGTAATTTTGTGGGGGGGGGGGGGAAACAAAAAACGAATATTCGTTTTTACGAATATATAGCACTATATTCGAAATATTCGCGAAATCGCGAAGTTGCGATATTCGCGAAAAAAATTTGCTTTTCGAATATTCGCGCTCAACACTACCCAGCACCCAGGCAGAGGAGAGAGGTCCCGTAACAGAGAATCTGGCTTCATGTCAGCAGAGAATCAGTCTTCATATCATAGCAGAGAATCAGGCTTCACGTCACCCACCACTGTAAGAGTCAATTTTCATAAATTTAGGCCCAGAACCCAGGCAGAGGAGAAAGGTCCCGTAACAGACAATCTGGCTTCATGTCAGCAGAGAATCAGTCTTCATATCATAGCAGAGAATCAGGCTTCACGTCACCCACCACTGCAACAGTCAATTGTCATAAATTTAGGCCCAGCACCCAGGCAGAGGAGAGAGCTCCCGTAACAGAGGATCTGGCTTCATGTCAGCAGAGAATCAGTCTGCATGTCATAGCAGAGAATGAGGCTTCACGTCACCCACCACTGCAACAGTCCATTGGCATATATTTAGGCCTAGCACACAGGCAGAGCAGAGAGGTCCCGTAACAGACAATCTGGCTTCATGTCAGCAGAGAATCAGTCTGCATGTCATAGCAGAGAATGAGGCTTCACGTCACCCACCACTGCAACAGTCCATTGGCATATATTTAGGCCTAGCACACAGGCAGAGCAGAGAGGTCCCGTAACAGACAATCTGGCTTCATGTCAGCAGAGAATCAGTCTGCATGTCATAGCAGAGAATGAGGCTTCACGTCACCCACCACTGCAACAGTCCATTGGCATATATTTAGGCCTAGCACACAGGCAGAGCAGAGAGGTCCCGTAACAGACAATCTGGCTTCATGTCAGCAGAGAATCAGTCTGCATGTCATAGCAGAGAATGAGGCTTCACGTCACCCACCACTGCAACAGTCCATTGGCATATATTTAGGCCTAGCACACAGGCAGAGCAGAGAGGTCCCGTAACAGACAATCTGGCTTCATGTCAGCAGAGAATCAGTCTGCATGTCATAGCAGAGAATGAGGCTTCACGTCAGCCACCACTGCAACAGTCCATTGGCATATATTTAGGCCTAGCACACAGGCAGAGCAGAGAGGTCCCGTAACAGACAATCTGGCTTCATGACAGCAGAGAATCAGTCTGCATGTCATAGCAGAGAATCAGGCTTCACGTCAGCCACCACTGCAACAGTCCATTGTCATAAATTTAGGCCCAGCACCCAGGCAGAGGAGAGAGGTCCCGTAACAGAGAATCTGGCTTCATGTCAGCAGAGAATCAGTCTTCATATCATAGCAGAGAATCAGGCTTCACGTCACCCACCACTGTAAGAGTCAATTTTCATAAATTTAGGCCCAGAACCCAGGCAGAGGAGAAAGGTCCCGTAACAGACAATCTGGCTTCATGTCAGCAGAGAATCAGTCTTCATATCATAGCAGAGAATCAGGCTTCACGTCACCCACCACTGCAACAGTCCATTGGCATATATTTAGGCCTAGCACACAGGCAGAGGAGAGGTTCATTCAACTTTGGGTAGCCTCGCAATATAATGGTAAAATGAAAATAAAAATAGGATTGAATGAGGAAGTGCCCTGGAGTCCAATAATATATGGTTATGGGGAGGTAGTTAATGTCTAATCTGGACAAGGGACGGACAGGTCCTGTGGGATCCATGCCTGGTTCATTTTTATGAACGTCAGCTTGTCCACATTGGCTGTAGACAGGCGGCTGCGTTTGTCTGTAATGACGCCCCCTGCCGTGCTGAATACACGTTCAGACAAAACGCTGGCTGCCGGGCAGGCCAGCACCTCCAAGGCATAAAAGGCTAGCTCTGGCCACGTGGACAATTTAGAGACCCAGAAGTTGAATGGGGCCGAACCATCAGTCAGTACGTGGAGGGGTGTGCACACGTACTGTTCCACCATGTTAGTGAAATGTTGCCTCCTGCTAACACGTTGCGTATCAGGTGGTGGTGCAGTTAGCTGTGGCGTGTTGACAAAAGTTTTCCACATCTCTGCCATGCTAACCCTGCCCTCAGAGGAGCTGGCCGTGACACAGCTGCCTTGGCGACCTCTTGCTCCTCCTCTGCCTTGGCCTTGGGCTTCCACTTGTTCCCCTGTGACATTTGGGAATGCTCTCAGTAGCGTGTCTACCAACGTGCGCTTGTACTCGCGCATCTTCCTATCACGCTCCAGTGCAGGAAGTAAGGTGGGCACATTGTCTTTGTAGCGTGGATCCAGCAGGGTGGCAACCCAGTAGTCCGCACAGGTTAAAATGTGGGCAACTCTGCTGTCGTTGCGCAGGCACTGCAGCATGTAGTCGCTCATGTGTGCCAGGCTGCCCAGGGATAAGGACAAGCTGTCCTCTGTGGGAGGCGTATCGTCATCGTCCTGCCTTTCCCCCCAGCCACGCACCAGTGATGGACCCGAGCTGCGTTGGGTGCCACCCCGCTGTGACCATGCTTCATCCTCATCCTCCTCCACCTCCTCCTCATCCTCGTCCTCCTCGTCCTCCAGTAGTGGGCCCTGGCTGGCCACATTTGTACCTGGCCTCTGCTGTTGCCAAAAACCTCCCTCTGAGTCACTTCGAAGAGACTGGCCTGAAAGTGCTAAAAATGACCCCTCTTCCTCCTCCTCCTCCTCCTCCTCCTGGGCCACCTCCTCTTCCATCATCGCCCTAAGTGTTTTCTCAAGGAGACATAGAAGTGGTATTGTAACGCTGATAACGGTGTCATCGCCACTGGCCATGTTGGTGGAGTACTCGAAACAGCGCAACAGGGCACACAGGTCTCGCATGGAGGCCCAGTCATTGGTGGTGAAGTGGTGCTGTTCTGTAGTGCGACTGACCCGTGCGTGCTGCAGCTGAAACTCCACTATGGCCTGCTGCTGCTCGCACAGTCTGTCCAGCATGTGCAAGGTGGAGTTCCACCTGGTGGGCACGTCGCATATGAGGCGGTGAGCGGGAAGGCCGAAGTTACGCTGTAGCGCAGACAGGCGAGCAGCAGCAGGATGTGAACGCCGGAAGCGCGAACAGACGGCCCGCACTTTATGCAGCAGCTCTGACATGTCGGGGTAGTTGTGAATGAACTTCTGCACCACCAAATTCAGCACATGCGCCAAGCAAGGGATGTGCGTCAAATTGGCTAGTCCCAGAGCTGCAACGAGATTTCGCCCATTATCACACACCACCAGGCCGGGCTTGAGGCTCACCGGCAGCAACCACTCGTCGGTCTGTTGTTCTATACCCCGCCACAACTCCTGTGCGGTGTGGGGCCTGTCCCCCAAACATATGAGTTTCAGAATGGCCTGCTGACGTTTACCCCGGGCTGTGCTGAAGTTGGTGGTGAAGGTGTGTGGCTGACTGGATGAGCAGGTGGAAGAAGAGGAGGAGGAAGCCGAGAAGGAGGAGGTGGCAACAGGAGGCAAAGAATGTTGCCCTGCGATCCTTGGCGGCGGAAGGACGTGCGCCAAACAGCTCTCCGCCTGGGGCCCAGCTGCCACTACATTTACCCAGTGTGCAGTTAGGGAGATATAGCGTCCCTGGCCGTGCTTACTGGTCCACGTATCTGTGGTTAGGTGGACCTTGCTACAGATGGCGTTGCGCAGTGCACACTTGATTTTATCGGATACTTGGTTGTGCAGGGAAGGCACGGCTCTCTTGGAGAAGTAGTGCCGGCTGGGAACAACATACTGTGGGACAGCAAGCGACATGAGCTGTTTGAAGCTGTCTGTGTCCACCAGCCTAAATGACAGCATTTCATAGGCCAGTAGTTTAGAAATGCTGGCATTCAGGGCCAGGGATCGAGGGTGGCTAGGTGGGAATTTACGCTTTCTATCAAATGTTTGTGAGATGGAGAGCTGAACGCTGGCGTGTGACATGGTTGAGACGCTTGGTGACGGAGGTGGTGGTGGTGGTGTTGGTGGTACATCCCCTGTTTGCTGGGCGGCAGGTGCCAACGTTCCTCCAGAGGCGGAGGAAGAGGCCGAGGCGGCAGCAGCAGAATAGGCCGAGGCGGCAGCAGCAGAAGAGGTAGCAGGGGGAGCCTGAGTGACTTCCTTGGTTTTAAGGTGTTTACTCCACTGCAGTTCATGCTTTGCATGCAGGTGCCTGGTCATGCAGGTTGTGCTCAGGTTCAGAACGTTAATGCCTCGCTTCAGGCTCTGATGGCACAGCGTGCAAACCACTCGGGTCTTGTCGTCAGCACATTGTTTGAAGAAGTGCCATGCCAGGGAACTCCTTGAAGCTGCCTTTGGGGTGCTCGGTCCCAGATGGCGGCGGTCAGTAGCAGGCGGAGTCTCTTGGCGGCGGGTGTTCTGCTTTTGCCCACTGCTCCCTCTTTTGCTACGCTGTTGGCTCGGTCTCACCACTGCCTCTTCCTCCGAACTGTGAAAGTCAGTGGCACGACCTTCATTCCATGTGGGGTCTAGGACCTCATCGTCCCCTGCATCGTCTTCCACCCAGTCTTGATCCCTGACCTCCTGTTCAGTCTGCACACTGCAGAAAGACGCAGCAGTTGGCACCTGTGTTTCGTCATCATCAGAGACATGCTGAGGTGGTATTCCCATGTCCTCATCATCAGGAAACATAAGTGGTTGTGCGTCAGTGCATTCTATGTCTTTCACCGCTGGGGAAGGGCTAGGTGGATGCCCTTGGGAAACCCTGCCAGCGGAGTCTTCAAACAGCATAAGAGACTGCTGCATAACTTGAGGCTGAGACAGTTTCCCTGGTATGCATGGGGGTGATGTGACAGACTGATGGGGTTGGTTTTCAGGCGCCATCTGTGCGCTTTCTGCAGAAGACTGGGTGGGAGATAATGTGAACGTGCTGGATCCACTGTCGGCCACCCAATTGACTAATGCCTGTACCTGCTCAGGCCTTACCATCCTTAGAACGGCATTGGGCCCCACCATATATCGCTGTAAATTCTGGCGGCTACTGGGACCTGAGGTAGTTGGTACACTAGGACGTGTGGATGTGGCAGAACGGCCACGTCCTCTCCCAGCACCAGAGGGTCCACTAACACCACCACGACCATGTCCACGTCCGCGTCCCTTACTAGATGTTTTTCTCATTGTTATGGTTCACCACAACAACAAATATATTATTTGGCCCAATGTATTGTATTCAAATTCAGCGGGATATAAATTTGAGGCCTAGTATTTAGGCGCTGGGTGACCGGTATGGATTTAGTGACAGAATTAGACTTGGAAATGCACAGAAGCGTGTGTGTGTGAAGTTATTCTGAATGACCCAATGTGCACCTTGAATATTATATACCCTTTTAGGGATAGATTTCAAATAGCTCTGATATAGCAGAAACCACTAAATTATGAAATTGCTAAATTGGGAATTGTACTTCAACCCAGAACAAAAAATGTGCTTTGACGGACACTAAATATCTTGCCCAGCAACAACAGTACAACGGTGGGTAACGAGAGATTTAGAGGGAATTAAATTTGAGGCCTAGTATTTAGGCGCTGGGTCACCGGTATGGATTTAGTGACAGAATTAGACTTGGAAATACACAGTAGCGGGTGTGTGTGAAGTTATTCTGAATGACCCTATGTGCACCTTCAATATTATATACCCTTTTAGGGATAGATTTCAAATAGCTCTGATATAGCAGAAACCACTAAATTATGAAATTGCTAAATTGGGAATTGTACTTCAACCCAGAACAAAAAATGTGCTTTGACGGACACTAAATATCTTGCCCAGCAACAACAGTACAGCGGTGGGTAACGAGAGATTTAGAGGGAATTAAATTTGAGGCCTAGTATTTAGGCGCTGGGTCACCGGTATGGATTTAGTGACAGAATTAGACTTGGAAATACACAGTAGCGGGTGTGTGTGAAGTTATTCTGAATGACCCTATGTGCACCTTCAATATTATATACCCTTTTTGGGATAGATTTCAAATAGCTCTGATATAGCAGGAACCACTAAATTATGAAATTGCTAAATTGGGAATTGTACTTCAACCCAGAACAAAAAATGTGCTTTGACGGGCACTAAATAACTTTCCCAGCTACAACAGGACAACGGTAACGAGAGATTTAGAGGGATTTAAATTTGAGGCCTAGTATTTAGGCGCTGGGTGACAGGTATGGGTTTAGTGACAGAATTAGACTTGGAAATACACAGTAGCGGGTGTGTGTGAAGTTATTCTGAATGACCCTATGTGCACCTTCAATATTATATACCCTTTTTGGGATAGATTTCAAATAGCTCTGATATAGCAGAAACCACTAAATTATGAAATTGCTAAATTGGGAATTGTACTTCAACCCAGAACAAAAAATGTGCTTTGACGGACACTAAATATCTTGCCCAGCAACAACAGTACAGCGGTGGGTAACGAGAGATTTAGAGGGAATTAAATTTGAGGCCTAGTATTTAGGCGCTGGGTCACCGGTATGGATTTAGTGACAGAATTAGACTTGGAAATACACAGTAGCGGGTGTGTGTGAAGTTATTCTGAATGACCCTATGTGCACCTTCAATATTATATACCCTTTTTGGGATAGATTTCAAATAGCTCTGATATAGCAGGAACCACTAAATTATGAAATTGCTAAATTGGGAATTGTACTTCAACCCAGAACAAAAAATGTGCTTTGACGGGCACTAAATAACTTTCCCAGCTACAACAGGACAACGGTAACGAGAGATTTAGAGGGATTTAAATTTGAGGCCTAGTATTTAGGCGCTGGGTGACAGGTATGGGTTTAGTGACAGAATTAGACTTGGAAATACACAGTAGCGGGTGTGTGTGAAGTTATTCTGAATGACCCTATGTGCACCTTCAATATTATATACCCTTTTTGGGATAGATTTCAAATAGCTCTGATATAGCAGAAACCACTAAATTATGAAATTGCTAAATTGGGAATTGTACTTCAACCCAGAACAAAAAATGTGCTTTGACGGACACTAAATATCTTGCCCAGCAACAACAGTACAGCGGTGGGTAACGAGAGATTTAGAGGGAATTAAATTTGAGGCCTAGTATTTAGGCGCTGGGTCACCGGTATGGATTTAGTGACAGAATTAGACTTGGAAATACACAGTAGCGGGTGTGTGTGAAGTTACTCTGAATGACCCTATGTGCACCTTCAATATTATATACCCTTTTTGGGATAGATTTCAAAGAGCTCTGATATAGCAGGAACCACTAAATTATGAAATTGCTAAATTGGGAATTGTATTTCAACCCAGAACAAGAAATGTGCTTGAACGGACACTAAATAACTCGCCCAGCTACAGCACTAGGGACAGATTTAGCTGGATATAAATTTGAGGCCTAGTATTTAGGCGCTGGGTGACAGGTATGGGTTTAGTGACAGAATTAGACTTGGAAATACACAGTAGCGGGTGTGTGTGAAGTTATTCTGAATGACCCTATGTGCACCTTCAATATTATATACCCTTTTAGGGATAGATTTCAAATAGCTCTGATATAGCAGAAACCACTAAATTATGAAATTGCTAAATTGGGAATTGTACTTCAACCCAGAACAAAAAATGTGCTTTGACGGACACTAAATATCTTGCCCAGCAACAACAGTACAGCGGTGGGTAACGAGAGATTTAGAGGGAATTAAATTTGAGGCCTAGTATTTAGGCGCTGGGTCACCGGTATGGATTTAGTGACAGAATTAGACTTGGAAATACACAGTAGCGGGTGTGTGTGAAGTTATTCTGAATGACCCTATGTGCACCTTCAATATTATATACCCTTTTTGGGATAGATTTCAAATAGCTCTGATATAGCAGGAACCACTAAATTATGAAATTGCTAAATTGGGAATTGTACTTCAACCCAGAACAAAAAATGTGCTTTGACGGGCACTAAATAACTTTCCCAGCTACAACAGGACAACGGTAACGAGAGATTTAGAGGGATTTAAATTTGAGGCCTAGTATTTAGGCGCTGGGTGACAGGTATGGGTTTAGTGACAGAATTAGACTTGGAAATACACAGTAGCGGGTGTGTGTGAAGTTATTCTGAATGACCCTATGTGCACCTTCAATATTATATACCCTTTTTGGGATAGATTTCAAATAGCTCTGATATAGCAGAAACCACTAAATTATGAAATTGCTAAATTGGGAATTGTACTTCAACCCAGAACAAAAAATGTGCTTTGACGGACACTAAATATCTTGCCCAGCAACAACAGTACAGCGGTGGGTAACGAGAGATTTAGAGGGAATTAAATTTGAGGCCTAGTATTTAGGCGCTGGGTCACCGGTATGGATTTAGTGACAGAATTAGACTTGGAAATACACAGTAGCGGGTGTGTGTGAAGTTATTCTGAATGACCCTATGTGCACCTTCAATATTATATACCCTTTTTGGGATAGATTTCAAATAGCTCTGATATAGCAGGAACCACTAAATTATGAAATTGCTAAATTGGGAATTGTACTTCAACCCAGAACAAAAAATGTGCTTTGACGGGCACTAAATAACTTTCCCAGCTACAACAGGACAACGGTAACGAGAGATTTAGAGGGATTTAAATTTGAGGCCTAGTATTTAGGCGCTGGGTGACAGGTATGGGTTTAGTGACAGAATTAGACTTGGAAATACACAGTAGCGGGTGTGTGTGAAGTTATTCTGAATGACCCTATGTGCACCTTCAATATTATATACCCTTTTTGGGATAGATTTCAAATAGCTCTGATATAGCAGAAACCACTAAATTATGAAATTGCTAAATTGGGAATTGTACTTCAACCCAGAACAAAAAATGTGCTTTGACGGACACTAAATATCTTGCCCAGCAACAACAGTACAGCGGTGGGTAACGAGAGATTTAGAGGGAATTAAATTTGAGGCCTAGTATTTAGGCGCTGGGTCACCGGTATGGATTTAGTGACAGAATTAGACTTGGAAATACACAGTAGCGGGTGTGTGTGAAGTTACTCTGAATGACCCTATGTGCACCTTCAATATTATATACCCTTTTTGGGATAGATTTCAAAGAGCTCTGATATAGCAGGAACCACTAAATTATGAAATTGCTAAATTGGGAATTGTATTTCAACCCAGAACAAGAAATGTGCTTGAACGGACACTAAATAACTCGCCCAGCTACAGCACTAGGGACAGATTTAGCTGGATATAAATTTGAGGCCTAGTATTTAGGCGCTGGGTGACAGGTATGGGTTTAGTGACAGAATTAGACTTGGAAATACACAGTAGCGGGTGTGTGTGAAGTTATTCTGAATGACCCTATGTGCACCTTCAATATTATATACCCTTTTAGGGATAGATTTCAAATAGCTCTGATATAGCAGAAACCACTAAATTATGAAATTGCTAAATTGGGAATTGTACTTCAACCCAGAACAAAAAATGTGCTTTGACGGACACTAAATATCTTGCCCAGCAACAACAGTACAGCGGTGGGTAACGAGAGATTTAGAGGGAATTAAATTTGAGGCCTAGTATTTAGGCGCTGGGTCACCGGTATGGATTTAGTGACAGAATTAGACTTGGAAATACACAGTAGCGGGTGTGTGTGAAGTTATTCTGAATGACCCTATGTGCACCTTCAATATTATATACCCTTTTTGGGATAGATTTCAAATAGCTCTGATATAGCAGGAACCACTAAATTATGAAATTGCTAAATTGGGAATTGTACTTCAACCCAGAACAAAAAATGTGCTTTGACGGGCACTAAATAACTTTCCCAGCTACAACAGGACAACGGTAACGAGAGATTTAGAGGGATTTAAATTTGAGGCCTAGTATTTAGGCGCTGGGTGACAGGTATGGGTTTAGTGACAGAATTAGACTTGGAAATACACAGTAGCGGGTGTGTGTGAAGTTATTCTGAATGACCCTATGTGCACCTTCAATATTATATACCCTTTTTGGGATAGATTTCAAATAGCTCTGATATAGCAGAAACCACTAAATTATGAAATTGCTAAATTGGGAATTGTACTTCAACCCAGAACAAAAAATGTGCTTTGACGGACACTAAATATCTTGCCCAGCAACAACAGTACAGCGGTGGGTAACGAGAGATTTAGAGGGAATTAAATTTGAGGCCTAGTATTTAGGCGCTGGGTCACCGGTATGGATTTAGTGACAGAATTAGACTTGGAAATACACAGTAGCGGGTGTGTGTGAAGTTACTCTGAATGACCCTATGTGCACCTTCAATATTATATACCCTTTTTGGGATAGATTTCAAAGAGCTCTGATATAGCAGGAACCACTAAATTATGAAATTGCTAAATTGGGAATTGTATTTCAACCCAGAACAAGAAATGTGCTTGAACGGACACTAAATAACTCGCCCAGCTACAGCACTAGGGACAGATTTAGCTGGATATAAATTTGAGGCCTAGTATTTAGGCGCTGGGTGACCGGTATGGATTTAGTGACAGAATTAGACTGGGATATGGCCAAAAAATGAACAGACTATTGCTGGTTAAATGCACTTGGTGTGACAGCTTCACCCTGATGTAGGCTTTAGCCAAAAAACAACCACACCATTGAGGGTTAAATGCACTTGGTCGCAGCTTGTGCTGGCGCACCACAAGACACAAAATGGCCGCCGATCACCCCAGAAAAATGAGACTGACAAACGGTCTGTGCAGCCTAAAAACAGTGAGCAATTGAGGATCAGCAGCTCAATGATCCACAGCTGCAGATCGATCAGTTAATCAAGTCCTTTGGAGGAGTTAATCTGCCTAATCTCGCCCTACTGTCGCAGCCGCAACCTCTCCCTACGCTAATCAGAGCAGAGTGACGGGCGGCGCTATGTGACTCCAGCTTAAATAGAGGCTGGGTCACATGGTGCTCTGGCCAATCACAGCCATGCCAATAGTAGGCATGGCTGTGATGGCCTCTTGGGGCAAGTAGTATGACGCTTGTTGATTGGCTGCTTTGCAGCCTTTCAAAAAGCGCCAAGAAAGCGTCACAAAAGCGCGAAGAAAGCGACGAACACCGAACCCGAACCCGGACTTTTACGAAAATGTCCGGGTTCGGGTCCGTGTCACGGACACCCCAAAATTCGGTACGAACCCGAACTATACAGTTCGGGTTCGCTCATCCCTAATAGTGATTTCTATAGAGAATAATTGAGCAATTTCAACTATTCTGTATAAGTTGCAATCTGATGAAAAGTAATAAAAAAAAAAGTAAAAAAAAAAAAAGTTTTGGAAATATAAAAAAAAATAATTAAATGTAAAATCACAAATAGAAAAAGGCTCCGGCACCAGAAGGACGTAATGAAGAAATCCCGGTCTTTATTTTATCACCATAAATTAGGTACATCCAGCAACAGTGATATAGTGACCCACTTATCCCCACGATCTACGCGTTTCGAACAGTGTTGTTCTTAGTCATGATCATGACTAAGAACAACACTGTTCGAAACGCGTAGATCGTGGGGATAAGTGGGTCACTATATCACTGTTGCTGGATGTACCTAATTTATGGTGATAAAATAAAGACCGGGATTTCTTCATTACGTCCTTCTGGTGCCGGAGCCTTTTTCTATTTGTGTATTCATTCTGGACTGGCTTGTGTCCGCCCCGTGCACAGTTACACAGGATCGAAAGGTCCTTTCCCCCAAAATGAGCACGGTGCATTCTGTAGTAATGCGCAATCCCATCCCCTGTTGCCACTGTTAGCCAGGTTTCAGCGGCGCAATGGGGGAATTCCACAGGTAGGCGGGCAAGCAATGATGAGGAGAGTGGCATTGGAGCTAGTGTTGCGAGCGGTCAGGCTCTTGATCCAGACACCATTGAGGAGGACATCAGTGACGTGCAGACAGTAAGCAATGATGAGGATTTAACTGATCACACTTGGGAGCCGGGTGAATTAGGGGCTTCATCATCACCGGGAGAAGAGGGTAGCAGCTTGCCCGTGAGGCAGCGGCGGAGCCAGCAAGTGGCTAGCGTGGCCGGGAGTCAGCAGGGTGGCAGCAGTGGGAGGTAGAGAGCCAAACATGCTCGGGGTAGACCACCCGCTTCACAGGAGCCTACCTGCCCGGAAAGTAGTGGTGCAGGGGTTCACAGAAGCAGCGGCGGTAGCAGTCAGTCTCTGCGGAGTGTTGGGGGCAAACTCACCTACTCCGCGGTGTGGCAGTTTTTTGTTAAGCCGACAGAGGAGGTGAACATGGCGATTTGTGGAATCTGTGGGTAGAAGATAAAGCATGGCCAGGGTGCCAATGTTGGCACCATGGCCCTGCGTTAACATATACAGAGTCACCATAAAGTGGCATGGGAGAACCGTGGCTCCAATGTGGTGGTCCAGCCTGCTGCAGCAACCGCTGCATCACCCAGTGGCATGCACCCGATTTCAGGCAGTCAAGGCTTCACCACCTCAGCTGAAGGGAGCTGTCTGTCCTTCCCATCATCTGCTGGTCCTGATGCTCCTGCTCCTCCTCCTACTCCTCGTCAGTCATTCCGTCAGCAATTGATCACCGAATCGGCGCAGAAGCTGAATGTGCTCCTGGCCAAGTTGCTGGTGCTGCAGTCCCTCCCTTTCCAATTGGGGGACTCTGCACCTTTCAGAGAACTGATGGCTCGTGCCGAGCCGAGGTACAGAGTCCCAAGCCATCATTTCTTTGCCAAAAAGGCAGTACTAGCCCTGCACACGTATGTAGAACAGAAGGTGGGCCAGTCCTTGAGCCTGTCGGTGTCTGCCAAAGTGCATGGCAGCGCCGATGTGTGGAGCTATAAACGGTCATAAACAATACATGTCCTTTACGGCTCACTGGGTGAATGTGGTTCCTGCACAGCCACACCAGCAACTTGGACAGGTGACGGCACTTCCGACTCCACGTTCTCACGCCGTTGGTCCTGCGACAATGTTCGCCTCTGCCTCCTCATCCTACACAGTTTCCTTAGCCTCCACTGCAGGGACAATTCACAGTGCCCCTCCAGCATATCACATGTGCAGGGCACGGCGGTGTCACACTGTTCTGCACCTCGTTTGCCTGGCTGAACTGAGTCAAAGGAGAGAAACTGTTCCGTGTCCTACATCAAGAAATCGAATCTCCGCGACAACTCAAAATCGGAACCATGGTGACCGACAACAGGAAGAACATGGTGTCGGCGCTGCATCAATGAGGGTTGAGCCATGTGTAATGCCCCAGAGGTCCATTACCACCTTCTGCACCCCTCTACTATCTCCCATGGTTAACCTAATGTCGTCCCATATATTAAGTGCCAGGGCCTGCAAAATGTGTATTCCCATTTCCTGTTAACTGTTATGTTTAAGTGTAATGCAGATGGCGGCATATATGGCAGAGCTATTTTAACTAGAATGGAATCTTCTTTCCATTCTATTCTCTCCCTCTAGGGAGGAGTTTAGTTAGTTAGGAGTTAGTTTATTTTACCCCCTGCTAGGGGAAGGCAATAGGAGCCCTGTTGGGCGAGCTTCGCTTAGGCCAGCTAGAGCACCTTCAGCTCAGCTGCATCTGGAGGCCAAAGCTTGAATCCTCTGAAGCCAGGAAGAAGCCAGTTCCATCAGCAGCAACTTGAGTCCAGAGTCGCTGATGAGCAGCTTTCTTCACCCATCTAGTGAAGAAACTACTCACTGGCAGCAGCAGCAGCTAGAACTGCAGCAGGACCTGAACCAGCAGGTGGTGGCAAACATGGACTGCACCCTGCCACCCAACATTGAAGATCCGCTGGACTACTGTGCAGCCAAACTGGATTTGTGGCTGCAACTGGCAGAATTTGCCCTGGAAAAGCTGTCCTGCCAAGCCAGTAGTGTGGCATAAGAGCAGATGTTTAGTGCGGCGAGGGCCATAGTTTACCCCAAGAAGAACTGGACTGTCCACCCAAAATGCGGAGAGACTGACCCTTGTCAAGATGAAGGATTTCATCAGCCAGGATTTCCACCCATTAATGCCTGATGCATCAGACTAGATGATCCATGGTGTCACACCAACACTTTGACAAAAGAGACCGGTTTCTTCTGGCTACCTGCCTCAGCTACTATTCTGATGCTGCCACCCGCCTGATGCCACACATCTGATGCCAACTGTTCCTTCTTTCACCCACCATCTTCAGCTGGTACTGGTATTGCCACCGACCTCCCCACTCTGTCATCAAGTCACTCTGTTTTCTCCTGATGCTGCTGCCACCGCCACACTATGTCACTTTGCCACTCTGTGGTCTCTTCATGCTGCTGCCACCTCCATACTATGTCACCTTGCCACTCTGTGGTCACCTGATGCTGCTGACACCTCCACACTATGTCATCCTGCCACTCTGTGGTCTCCTCATGCTGCTGACACCTCCACACTATGTCACCTTGCCACTCTGTGGTCTCCTTATGCTACTTCCACCTCCACACTGTCATTTTGCCACCCTATGGTTTCCTCCTGATGCTGCTGCTGCCGCCACCTCCACACTCTGTCATTGTGCCACTCTGTGGTCTCCTGATGCTGCTGCCATGTCCACACTGTCATTGTGCCACCCTGTGGCCTCCTCCTGATACTGCTGCCACCTCCACACTGTCATTGTGCCACACTGTTACCTCCTCCTGATGCTGCTGCCGCCACCTCTACACTCTGTCATTGTGAAACTTTGTGGCCACCTGATGCTGCCGCTGCCACCTCCACACTCTGTCATTGTGCCCCCCTGTGGCCTCCTCCTGATGCTGCTGCTGCCACCTCCAGACTCTGTCATTGTGTGTCACTCTGTGGTCTCCTCATGCTGCTGATGCCACCTCCAGATTGTCATTGTGCCACTCTGTCGCCTCCTCCTGATGCTGCCGCCACCTCCACACTCTCTCATTGCGCAACTCTGTGGCCTCCTTATGCTGTTACCACATCCACACTGTTATTGTGCCACTCTGTGGCCTCCTCCTGATGCTGCTGCTGCCGCCACCTCCACAATCTGTTATTGTGCCGCTCTGTGGTTTTCTCATGCTGCTGCAACCTCCACACTGTCATTGTGCCACTCTTTGGCCTCCACTTGATGTTGCTGCTGCCGCCACCTCCGCACTTTGTCATTGTGCCACTCTCTGGCCTCCTGATGCTGCTGCACCTCTACACTGTCATTGTGCCACTCTGGCTTTCTTTTGATGCTGCAGTTACCTCCACACTCTTTCATTGTGTCACTCTGTGGCCTCCTGATGCTGCTGCCACCTTCACACTGTCATTGTGCCACCCTGTGACCTCCTCATGATGCTGCTGCTGCTGCCACCTCCACACTTTGTCATTTTGCCACTTTGTGGCCTCCTGATGCTGCTGATGCCACCTCCACACTGTCATTGTGCCCCTCTGTGGCCTCCTCCTGATGCTGCTGCTGATTTCACTCTGCGCTCTGTAATTGTGCCCCTCTGTGGCCTCTTGATGCTTCTGCTACCTCCACACTGTCATTGGGCCACTCTGTGGTCTCCTCATGCTGCTTCCACCTCACCACTATGTCATAGGGCCACTTTGTGGACTTCTCATGCTGTTCCCACCCTCCCCACTTCATGAATGGGCCAATATTTTGCCTTTCAGCTTGGCTGACATCATCATTTATTTGACGCTTCTTCTGATCTGTCAGAAGGAAGGAAAAATTAGACGCACAACGGATCCTGTCTATGTAACAGCTGTACGGCCTGCATGACATGGTCCCTTTTTTGCATCAGAATTGGCTTATGATTTGGTAGCCAAAAGCAGGAGTGGGTACAAAACACAGAAGACATGCAAATATTCCATTCACGTTTTTGGGGCTTTAGCAATACTGATGGATTACTGACCAAATGCTGACCGAGTGAAGGCGGATGCTCCACAGACAGGATCCGGTTTTTGGGGGTTATTCTGATGGATCAGAGGAAGGGCAAAATGATCAGTGACGTCAACACAGACTTATTGCTGACACCCTCTCCACTCTGTTGGGGGGGGGGGGGGGCTCTACTTGTATAAGCGTTTAATAGAACAGGTTCTGTAGACATCTATGTGGAATCAGCTGCTTACGGTGTAAAAGGAGTACACTTCTCCTTGACGTTATCGACAGCTGAATGACCCAGTCTGTTACCAAAAATTAACATTTAACCCCTCCATCTCTTACAGAAATGAACTGATGAGACTCCTGGATATGGGTCTAGAGAAGAACATCATCTCCAAAAAATTATACGAGGCTCTCATTATCCAGGAACCCACCATTCCTACCTTATACCTTCTGCCGAAGGTTCATAAGAACACATCTGTGCCCCCAGGTAGGCCCATTATTTCTGGGTGTAACAGTATGGTAGAGGGGGTGTGTAAGTTGCTGGATTTTCACTTGAAGCCCCTTGTAGAGACCTTACCATCTCATGTTAGGGACACATCTGATTTCCTTAAAAGGATACAGGGAATCACACTTGAGGATGACAATATCATGGTGACATGTGATGTTGAATCTCTTTATACCAGCATTCAACATGTGGATGGGTTGAGGGCAGTGGAATTTTTTCTATCGACCAGCAACCTATCCAAGGAATTTTCCTCATTTTTGCTGCAGCTTTTAAGGTTTGTACTCACACGGAACTTTTTCTCCTTCAATGGGTCCTTCTTCCTACAGCTCCAGGGAACAGCAATGGGTGCAGCCTGCGCACCCGCATATGCCAACCTGTTCCTGGGGCTGTGGGAGAGGGACCTTTTCCTGTCAGACGGACACGTCGTCATGGACCGCGCCATTTTATGGGCGCGGTACATTGACGACGTCTTCATGATCTGGCAGGGCACGGAAGAACAACTCCACGACTTCTTCAGGCTCCTTAATACAAACTCCAGGAATATCAAATTAACATATACACACCATAAGTATAGGGTGGATTTTCTGGATGTGTCCGTCTTCAGAAACCATGATGGACAGATCGGAACTGATGTCTTCCGCAAGGAGACAGCCGTGAATGCCTACCTGCATGCAACCTCCCTACACCCTAGGAATACCATCTCCGCCATTCCCATCGGCCAATTTTTACGCATCCGCCGGATATGCTCCGACGATGCAACTTTTGAGAGGCGAGCCTGTGAGCTGAAAGATCGTTTCCTCAAGAGAGGTTATAGTCATCGCTCTATTAAAAAGGCATATCGGCGGGCAAAGCTGCAGGGACAGGCCCAACTTCTCCAAATAAAGGGAGATAAGACACCTGACAATAGGATCCGCTTTATAAGCAAATATCACTCCCATTGGGACGAAATGAGGAACTGCT
The DNA here is from genome assembly GCF_014858855.1 of Bufo gargarizans. Lineage (NCBI taxonomy): Eukaryota > Metazoa > Chordata > Amphibia > Anura > Bufonidae > Bufo > Bufo gargarizans. The sequence goes on from NC_058083.1 coordinate 494,675,240, forward strand.
TAGCCTCTCATTGGCCGATCCTATTAACTGACCCGGTCTTGGAAAGACTTTTACCTCCACGACCTTTGGTCACAGCTCGCAGGGCTAACACCCTGCGTGATAATTTGGTCAGGTTACCTTCAACCAACTCTTCCTCCCCTGTTCTTTGGACAGGGTAGTCCCAAGACCGGCTTCAGACCGTGTGGCAAATGTTCTGCGTGCCCCAATATGGAGCGGTCTCTAGACTTCACAGACTCCTCGGGCACTAAGACATTCAGGATTAACCATGCTCTTACATGCTCCAGCACACGAGTGGTCTATTACGCCCATTGTCCCTGTCCCAAGATCTATGTGGGCCTCACGACGCGAGAACTTCGTGTCCGTGTGAGGGAGCATGTGAGGGATATCCTAAATGCACAAGAACAAAAGGATGGTGAGGTTCTTAAACCGATTGCAAGGCATTTAAGGGAATTCCACTCTTGCAACCCGAAACTCCTCAAAATAAAGGGGATTGATTGTATTCAGGTGGACCTCCGTGCAGGATGTGTATCTAAAAGGCTAGCCCAGTGTGAAAGCCGCTGGATTTGGACCCTGGGGACACTACGTCCCGAGGGTCTAAATGAAAACCTGGGATTCTCTGCTTTTCTGTAGCCGTTGGGCCCACGACTGTGGACCCGATTTTTTTCTTTTAACAGCATGTGTGTTATTTACCTTTAAATTTTATCATTTTTATTAACTTTCTTATCTCTTTATTTATTTTCTTGTCTTCCTCCACAGCACTTGTACATCGCTCTGTAGGGACGTCTGCTCTATTATTTTTCTACTTGAAGCAATTTTGGATTCCGCTATTGTGGTTGTCCACTTTTCCAGAAGCCTAGTTACGCCATTGTCGACTAACCCATTTGACATGATATTTTTGATATTTTTGATTATGGATGTTAATTGAGCATTATCACGTGTTTATGGATCTTGGATCGACTATCTATTGATTATCATCATCCTCTAGCACCTTATTCCTTTTCACCTTTTTCCTCCGCACTTTTTATTCTTTCCATCACTTTTCTCACCATCTCTCACCCCCTCACATTTATGCACTAGCACTTTAACTGCACCTTTGTCTTTATCGCCATTCATGAATTTCCTAAATGGCATGAAAATTTTTCGTCACTTTATTATCTCTTTTTTTATTGAATCCTTTGATTGGTCCATTGGGTCTTGTACCCTGTTTCATTTTGTATATAGATTTTTATTGCATATCTAATATTCATATCTGTATATCTATTTATGTCATTATCATGCATCTTATTTTGGGTATTAATATGATTGTCATTTCTAACTTCATTGTTTATTTTTAATCATGGTTGACCCATCACACATGGCTTCTGCCGGAATCCACTCTATATTTGATTCATGTATTTTTTGTCATCTTCTATTTAATCACTGTTGGCATTATCTTAAATTGTGACGTGTCTTTCGCTGCCCATACCTTAACTCTGTTTATCATGCTAATGAATTGTACATTTATATATTTATATGTGATGTGTCTTTCGCTGCCCATACCTCAACTCTGTTTATCATGCTAATGAATTGTACATTTATATATTTATATGTTTATGCTATGCCACAGCATGATGAAATTGTATATATATGTGCTTATTATGTATATAATATACCCAGTGTCTATATTATCATATATCCATTCATACGTCACTATGAGATTTACATTATGTTATTTATTTGTAAAAATGTATGTCGTCACCTTCATATGTGCATACCTATGATGAGCGAATGTAGGGCTGTCCATATAATTGTAAAATTTGATATGCCAGCACATATGTTGCCTTTAAATTCATATACTACATTTTCTTTTGAGACACAGACGTCCCGTTCCTCCTCCCCTTCTGTGTTGCGTGCGCGCGCCGCCCGTCACCACCCACGGCATCTCGCGCCCAAGCGTCCGTACGTCATGCTGCCCGATCATGTGACTTGTCATGTGGTGTGGGCGTGTCGGCGGGACGCCGGCTGTGGGATTGCCGGAAGTGACAGTGTGCGGATTGCGCGCGCCACTCCACCAACACACCAGGAGATGAGTGAGTGCTGTTTTATTTCTATTGGTTGAAGGAGACATAAATACCTGGTCCGCAGTGATGGCGCTACCCCCTGACGAAGGCACGCCGAAACGCGCGTTGGGGTAGCGCCATCCTGGTTTTTCTGTTCACATCTGGTCCCATATCGGTGAGTCCTTGATCATAGGTTTCCAGCCATGGCTATGTGTTGCTAACGTTGAGCTATTATGCCTGGTCCATTACTGCTGATCCATTTGGTACACTGTTTATACATAGTATTATCTATGTTGCTTGCACCATATACTATGCACTATAGCCATGGCGGTTAGACCATGTTTTGATCTCCACTCACCCTCTATAACTAATTATTCTTAAAGGTCTGCACCTATGGGTTGGTCATTGTACCATACTTTACTAGTTGTTTTCCCACATCTGCAGTTACCCCACTGATAGACCATTATATGTTGTGACCAGTGTGTCCATCCAGGATGGCGCTCGTTCTCTTTTCCCCTGCTCCCTTACCCTGTCCTTGGCATTCACTATATGTGTGTTTTTTATCATGAATTTAATAAAAACGTATATTTTTCTAACTTATGGTACTCTAAGCTCTTTTTTTCTCCTGTTTTCTGTTGACGTTAACATTGCCCTGTAAGGCTGAGTTCACACTGCCCAAATAAGTGAAGTGTGCAGTGATTCTAAGAGCGACGCCTGTCATCTACATGTCATACTGACTCACAGTATTCTTTCACTACCACAGCAGATTCCCTATGCGTGTTACTGCAAGGCACAGTGTTCTACACCACTATAAAGGCTCTCTGTAGCCAGGAAATAGCAATTTTTTCACGTGATTCACTGCAAATAAATTCGGATAGAACCAATTTTTTGTGAAAAATTCGTTGAGCCGGCCGAATTGAATTTTTGAGAAATTCGCTCATCTCTAACGTACATATGAACAGACTTGAAGGTTCAATAATGAAAATAAGTAATCACTTTTTCATTTATTCAGGTTTAACACAAATTTCCTCCTTGAAGACTTTTTTTTTCATCTAAATTGGTTCAATATTCTGTGCCGATTAATTTAATATATAGCTTTATAGTGGTTGCATTATGTTACTATTATACAGAACTCCTAATTCCCTGCAAAGGCCCACCATTAAATAATAGAATTCTGTCTCCCTCCAGCCACCACTAGAGGGAGCTTAAGAGCTTATTGCATTCTGTTTATTGTTTATACATTGATCTCAATAATAACACAGTACACAGTAAGTTCCTGAGCTCCCTCTAGTGAGGACAGATGTTAACATAGCATTTCACTTATTGCCATTGTTCTGTGGGAGCAGGCGCCAGCTCCTTGTGGGTTTGAATTTACACCATTGTGTTCAGTGGAGGTTCATGTTTGTCACTGCTCTGGGAGTCCTGGCATCGGTTTCTTGTGGGTGTGATTGTTTATCCTCCATGCACTTTATATCTGCTTCTTCTGCTTAAAGGCCCTTCAAATGAGAGCCTATCAGCTTGTTAAATCATTGATCGCAGTGATTATGGCCCCACATTGGTAGTGTAATAAGACCCCTCTCCACATTGAAAGCACATGTATAGTTAGGAGTGATCTAGAGTAAAGACCACAGACTAAAGGGGCATTTGAGCTTTTTGATCCAGAGCATAGGTCCTTATTATCAGATCCATGCACTGGGCACACCCACCAATCAACTGTCCTGGGCAGGAACTGGCATTGGCAACTAAACAGTGGACGGAGCCAGAATAATTAGGCTCCATCCATTATGTAATGGTCCTGCCGGAATATTGCAGCTCAGCTTCCATTCACCTGAGCCCTGATTGGTGGTTGTGCCAGGTGTCAGACCCCACCAATCTAATATTAATGACCTATCCACAGAATAGATTGTCAATATTTTAAAAAGCTGGAATACCCCTTTAAGGCTGAAGATCATTTATCAATTTCCCTTGATTCTAAAATTACGCAACAGTTAATAGAATTTGGTTGACCTCAGTGAAAAAGTGACTGTGAGCTGCAAATTATGGTTTATAGGACGTTTTGTTCTTGAATTAGTTCTTAAGTTGATGCCTCAAGTTAAACATTATGGCCGGTGTCCCTATAATAACAAAGTATATCAGATTCTGTATATGGTTTCCTCTCCTGTCAAAAAACCTTGCAGAAATCTGTACCCAGTGTGGATTTCTATGACTAATGACCTGTGTCAATTTGATCCTTTTGGGTAACAATTTTTTTGAACATTTAGCTGCTGCCAAGAACTTAATACATGACATCAATACCCTCATGAGTGCAAAAAAATGTTCAAAAAATGAGGCTATTTGTCAATGTTTTCCAGCTGTAACTGAGAAGCCCAAACGTTCCAGCTGATTAAAAATGACACAAGCACGTAGATAAAATGGGAGTTTATCAGTGTCCACAGCTAAATGTAATTGTTCCAGATAGCTATTAATTAACCTCTAAACCACATACGTTAATGGCATTAGCCAGAATAATATAGAATATGATTTATTTTTTATGGATTCTGTCTGGAAATGTAATATTTAACTTTTCACATTTTGAATTTTAAAAAGTAAAAGAGAGAAAATTGGTAGAAGTTCCAGCATTGTACCCAACTGTTTGGAACAAATAGAACAGAGAAGCATTACAATAATAAAAAAAATGTCATTGGCCATCTCAATGTTTTTCATGACTACTAATAGATATTTTTTTTCAATGGGGTTTTCCCCAAAATCAACATGTATTACATGTATTGCATAGTCACAGGATAGGTGATGAGTGTCAGATTTCTGGGGTCTCCACTACTGGGATCCCCATTGATTACAAAGGCCTTGTGTCCCCCATTCCTCCTGACTGTACAAATGCATTAGGAAGGGGATTAAACAGGTGCACTGCTGCTCCATTCAAAGTCTATGCGACTAAGAGCTCATGCACGTATTTTCTTTCCTTGTCCATTCCATTATTTGATTTTTTTAGCGGACCATATTCATTTCAATGAGTCCGCCAAAAAAGCGGAAGTTACTCCGTGTGCATTCCGTTTCCGTACGTCCACTTGTCCGTTCACCAAAAAAATAGAACATGTCCTATTATTGTCCACATATCCGACAAGGAAAGGACTGTACTATTAGGGGCCATCTGTTCCATTCCACAAAATACGGATGCACATTGACGTCATTCGTATTTTTGGGGTTTTGCGGACCACAAAATACATATGGTCGTGTGCATGAGCCCTAAGACAGCAGGCTAATGGCATTATCCTTGTGCCATTCAAATGTTAATTTATGTGCTCCTTTTGATGACACTTCAATCTCCTCCATCCAGTGCCCTCTTCAGGATCAAGCGGCACGCTGTTCAGTTTGCCATCACTTCTGGCATTGTGACTCCGAATGCTGAAGCAGAAGCTTCCATAAAAGATCACTTGTAACAGTAGGCTGTTAAAAAGCAAATCATGCGGAAAATAACTATTCACATAGTACAGATTTCTTACATGCACGCTCTGCAGAAACAACCAGATTCAAATGTTTGGGATGGATTTACAGTAGCAGAAATCTGCATTGGGGCTTGTTTACACGAACGTGGCAAATTTTGCGGTCTGCAAATTGCGGATCATCAAAAAATGGATGCCGCCCGTGTGCCTTCCGCAATTTGCACAACTTAAAGGAAGGCCCTTTAAAGAAATGCCTATTCTTGTCTGCGAAACGGACAAGAATAGGACATGACTCATAATTTTTGTGGGGCCATGGAACAGAGCCACGGATGCGGACAGCACACGGTGTGCTGTCCACATCTTTTGCGGCCCCAATGAAGTGAATGGGTCCGCACTCGAGCCACAAAAAATGCGGCTCAGGTGCGGAACAAAACCACGGTCGTGTGAATGAGCCCTTATGTAAAAATACCCTTAGAAATAGAACTAGGAAAATAATTAGGAAGATAACTATTAGGCTACCTGCACATGGTGAGGATTTGGATGCAAATCATCTGCATGATATCTGCACGAAAACTGCACATAAATCCACGCTTTATTGTGGTTTTTATCCTTTTTAAATTAGTTTTTTATACAGATTTTGGCACAGATTTTCTGGTTATTTTATCAACCACATTGAACTCTTTCCGGACGACCACACTACAGGAGGCGTGGAATCGCACAATTGACACGTTGCAGATTTTAACCACCTCAGCCCCCCCTAGCTTAAACACCCTTAATGACCAGGCCACTTTTTACACTTCTGCACTACACTACTTTCACCGTTTATCGCTCGGTCATGCAACTTACCACCCAAATGAATTTTACCTCCTTTTCTTCTCACTAATAGAGCTTTCATTTGGTGGTATTTCATTGCTGCTGACATTTTTACTTTTTTTGTTATTAATCGAAATTTAACGAAATTTTTGCAGAAAAATGACATTTTTCACTTTCAGTTGTATTTTTTTTTTAAAAAACAACATCTATATATAAATTTTTCTCTAAATTTATTGTTCTACATGTCTTTGATTAAAAAAAATGTTTGGGTAAAAAAAATGGTTTGGGTAACAGTTATAGCGTTTACAAACTATGGTACAAAAATGTGAATTTCCGCTTTTTGAAGCAGCTCTGACTTTCTGAGCACCTGTCATGATTCCTGAGGTTCTACAATGCCCAGACAGTAGAAAACCCCCCACAAATGACCTCATTTCGGAAAGTAGACACCCTAAGGTATTCGCCGATGGGCATAGTGAGTTCATAGAACTTTTTATTTTTTGTCACAAGTTAGCGGAAAATGATGATTTTTTTTTCTTTTTTTTTTTTCCTTACAAAGTCTCATATTCCACTAACTTGTGACAAAAAATCAAAAACTTCCATGAACTCACTATGCCCATCATGAAATACCTTAGGGTGTCTTCTTTCCAAAATGTGGTCACTTGTGGGGTAGTTATACTGCCCTGGCATTTTAGGAGCCCAAATGCGTGCAAAGTAGTTTGAAATCAAAATCTGTAAAAAATGGCCGGTGAAATCCGAAAGGTGCTCTTTGGAATGTGTGCCGCTTTGCCCACCTAGGCTGAAAAAAGTGTCACACATGTGATATCACCGTACTCAGGAGAAGTTGGGGAATGTGTTTTGGGGTGTCATTTTACATATACCCATGCTGGGTGAGAGAAATATCTCGGCAAAAGACAACTTTTCCAATTTTTTTATACAAAGTTGGCATTTGACCAAGATATTTATCTCACCCAGCATGGGTATATGTAAAATGACACCCTAAAACACATTGCCCAACTTCTCCTGAGTACGGCGATACCAGATGTGTGACAATTTTTTGCAGCCTAGATGCGCAAAGGGGCCCAAATTCCTTTTAGGAGGGCATTTTTAGACATTTGGATCCCAGACTTCTTCTCACGCTTTCGGGCCCCTAAAATGCCAGGGCAGTATAAATACCCCACATGTGACCCCATTTTGGAAAGAAGACACCCCAAGGTATTCAATGAGGGGCATGGCGAGTTCATAGAATTTATATTTTTTTTGGGCACAGGTTAGCGGAAATTTTTTATTTATTTATTTTTCTCACAAAGTCTCCCTTTCCGCTAACTTGGGGCAAAAATTTCAATCTTTCATGGACTCAATATGCCCCTCATGGAATTCCTTGGGGTGTCTTCTTTCCGAAATGGGGTCACATGTGGGGTATTTATACTGCCCTGGCATTTTAGGGGCCCTAAAGCGTGAGAAGAAGTCTGGAATATAAATGTCTAAAAAAATTTACGCATTTGGATTCCGTGAGGGGTATAGTGAGTTCATGTGAGATTTTATTTTTTGACACAAGTTAGTGGAATATGAGATTTTTTTATATATTTTTTTCTTACAATCAATTCCCGCTAACTTGTGCCAAAAAAAATGTCTGAATGGAGCCTTACAGGGGGGTGATCAATGACAGGGGGGTGATCAGGGAGTCTATATGGGGTGATCACCACCCTGTCATTGATCACCCCCCTGTAAGGCTCCATTCAGACGTCCGTATGTGTTTTGCGGATCCGCTGTGTCGTGTTTTGCCGATCCACGGTTTCGGGGTGATCAGGGGTTCATAAGGGGTTAATAAGTGACAAGGGGGTGTAGTGTAGTGTAGTGTAGTGGTGTTTGGTGCTACTTTACAGAGCTACCTGTGTCCTCTGGTGGTCCATCCAAGAAAAAGGGACCACCAGAGGACCAGGTAGCAGGTATATTAGACGCTGTTACCAAAACAGCGTCTAATATACCTGTTAGCGCTTTAAAAAATTGCATCTTCAGCCTGCCAGAACGATCGCCGCTGGCAGGCTGTAGATCCACTCGCTTACCTTCCGATCCTGTGAACGTGTGCGCGCATTCACAGGAAGTCTCGCGAGATGACGCACGGATGCGTCCAGGAGGAATGAATCGACCGCCTCCAGGACGCATCTGTGCGTTAGGCGGTCCGGAGAAGGTTAAGATCCGCATGGTAGTTTAATTTCTGCATGGAAAATATACGTAAAGTGTAGTGTTGGGCGAGCATGCTGGCCCTGGAAATGGACACCGAGGCTTTTCGCAGCCTGATGGCAGTGTCCGTCTCTCATTTTTCTCAGTCCCCAGCCGCCACTATTTTTCGCGGTGTGCCGTCCCCGCCTTACACCAGCATGTGTCCAGTAACATCACCCATGCCCTGACCAACGCAGTTATTGGGAAGGTCCACTTAACGACTGACAGGTGGACAAGTGCTTTTGGCCAGGGATGCAACTAGATGAACAATGTGGAGGCCGGGAGCGAGTCGTACCCTGAGATGGCACAGGTGCTACCGACGCCAAGGATTGCGGGCCCTACTTCCATCAGGATTTCCACCACCACCTACATTAGTGGCTGCAACCCCCCCTTCTCCTCCTCCACTTCCACCTCTGAATCCTCATCTTGCAGCACCAGTCAGCCATCAGTCAGTAGCTGTAAGCAGTGTAGCACTGCAGTGGGGAAGCGGCAACAGACCGTGCTAAAACTTATTTGCTTAGGTGACAAACAGCACACCGCCGCAGAGCTGTGGCAGGGTAGAAGGGACCAGACTGAGCTGTGGCTCTCGCCACTCAACCTACAACCAGGCATGGTTGTGTCTGATAGTGGCCGTATAGTGTATATGGGGTGATCACCCCCCTGTAAGGCTCCATTCAGACGTCCGTATGTGTTTTGCGGATCCGATCCATGGATGCGTGGATCCGTAAAACACATGCGGACGTCTGAATGGAGCCTTACAGGGGGTTGATCAATGACAGGGGGTGATCAGGGAGTGTATATGGGGTGATCATCCCCTGTAAGGCTCCATTCAGACGTCCGTATGTGTTTTGCGGATCCGATCCATGGATGCGTGGATCCATAAAACACATACGGACCTCTGAATGGAGTCTTACAGGGGGGTGATCAATGACGGGGGGGGGGTGATCAATGATAGGGGGGTGATCAGGGAGTCTATATGGGGTGATCACCCCAGTCATTGACCCCCCCTGTCATTGATCACCCCCCTGTAAGGCTCCATTCAGACGTCCGTATGTGCTTTGCGGATCCGATCTATGGATGCGTGGATCCGTAAAACATATACAGACGTCTGAATGGAGCCTTACAGGGGGGTGATCATCCCATATAGACTCCCTGATCACCCCCCTGTAAGGCTCCATTCAGACGTCCGTATGTGTTTTGCGGATCCGATCCATGGATGCGTGGATTCGTAAAACACAATACGGACATCTGATGCAACTGGATGAACGTTGTGGAGGCCGGGAGCGAGGTGCTACCGACGCCAAGGATTGCAGGCCCTACTTCCATCAGGGTATAAGGGACCAGACTGAGCTGTGTCTCTCGCCACTCAACCTACAACCAGGCATGGTTGTGTCTGATAGTGGCCGTATAGTGTATATGGGGTGATCACCCCCCTGTAAGGCTCCATTCACACGTCCGTATGTGTTTTGCGGATCCGATCCATGGATGCGTGGATCCGTAAAACACATGCGGACGTCTGAATGGAGCCTTACAGGGGGTTGATCAATGACAGGGGGTGATCAGGGAGTGTATATGGGGTGATCACCCCCCTGTAAGGCTCCATTCAGACGTCCGTATGTGTTTTGCGGATCCGATCCATGGATGCGTGGATCCATAAAACACATACGGACCTCTGAATGGAGCCTTACAGGGGGGTGATCAATGACAGGGGGGGTGATCAGGGAGTCTATATGGGGTGATCACCCCAGTCATTGACCCCCCCTGTCATTGATCACCCCCCCGTAAGGCTCCATTCAGACGTCCGTATGTGCTTTGCGGATCCGATCTATGGATGCGTGGATCCGTAAAACACATACAGACGTCTGAATGGAGCCTTACAGGGGGGTGATCATCCCATATAGACTCCCTGATCACCCCCCTGTAAGGCTCCATTCAGACGTCCGTATGTGTTTTGCGGATCCGATCCATGGATGCGTGGATTCGTAAAACACAATACGGACATCTGATGCAACTGGATGAACGTTGTGGAGGCCGGGAGCGAGGTGCTACCGACGCCAAGGATTGCGGGCCCTACTTCCATCAGGGTATAAGGGACCAGACTGAGCTGTGTCTCTCGCCACTCAACCTACAACCAGGCATGGTTGTGTCTGATAGTGGCCGTAACTTGGTGGTGGCTTTGGAGCTCGGCAAGCTCACACACATACCATGCCTAGCCCACGTGATCAACTTAGTGGTTCAGCGGTTTCTCAAAACCTACCCCAATTTGCCTGAACTACTGGTGAAGGTGCGCCACGTGTGTGCCAATTTCCAAAATTCATCTATAGCTGCCGCCGGTCTGGCAACGCTGCAGCAGCGCTTGCAATTGCCAGCTCACGACTGTTGTGCGATGTGAGCACACGCTGGAACTCCACGTTACACATGTTGGCCAGGCTTTGTAAGCAGCAGAGGGCAGTAGTGGAATACCAGCTGCAACATGGTCGCCGCCTTTCCATTCAGCTTCCACTCTCCATAAGCGACGAGTGGGCATGGATGTCTGACCTCTGTGAGGTTTTACGCAACTTTGAGGAATCAACACAGATGTTGAGCGGCGATAACGCTATTATCAGCGTAACCATCCCACTTCTGTGTCTACTGAAACGCTCGCTGCTCACAATGAAGGCGGACGCTTTGCATATGGAAGAGGTGAAAATGGGGGAAGACATTACACAGGGTGATAGCCAGACCACCTCCGTTTGTCTTCTCAGAGTGAATTGGACGATGATGAGGAGGAGGAGGAGGAGGAGCAGGAGACGGTTTCCTCCGCTACAGAGGGTAGTGCCCATAGCAGGCTTATTCCATCTATTCAGCGTGGATGGGCCGAAGAGGAGGAAGAGGATGATGAGATTGAGAGTCATCCTGCTAATAAGGATAGCGAAGTCTTGCCTGTTGGGACTCTGGCACACACGGCTGAATTTATGTTATGCTGCCTTTCCCATGACCCTCGCATTATACGCATTTTGGCCAACACCGATTACTGGTTGTTCACCCTTCTCGACCCCCGCTACAAAGAGAACTTCTCATCTCTCATTCCTGTGGTGGAGAGGACTAGGAAAATGATGCAATACCAGAAGGTCCCTGTGGAAAAATTGCTCCAAAAATTTCCAGCTGACAATGCTGGCAGCAAAGTACGTAGTTCCTTGGGCAACCAAGGAGGGGAGACGAGGGGAACACACAGCAGTTCCAACAAAGGCAAGGCAACACTCTTCAATGCCTGGGACAGTTTCATGACACCCCTCCAGCACCCTCACCCTAGTGTCACAAGGAGGTAAAAATTTTGCAAGATGTTTTCGAGGGTCACCAGCAGGCCCTTGCCCATAATGTTTTAGATGGTCAGCTCAGCAGCAGACCCTCACCCCTAATGTTTTTTAGAAGGTCATATCAGCAGCAGACCCTCACCCCAAATTTTTTAGATGGTCAGATCAGCAGCAGGCCTTCGCCCCCAATGTTTTAGAGGGTCACCAGCAGGCCCTTGCTCCTAACATAGTAACATAGTACATAAGGCCGAAAAAAGACATTTGTCCATCCAGTTCGGCCTATCATCCTGCAAGTTGGTCCAGAGGAAGGCAAAAAAAAAACCTGCGAGGTAGAAGCCAATTTTCCTTCCCGTCTCCAATCAGGCAATCAGAATAACTCCCTGGATCAACGACCCCTCTCTAGTAGCTATAGCCTGTAATATTATTACACTCCAGAAATACATCCAGGCCCCTCTTGAATTCCTTTATTGTACTCACCATCACCACCTCCTCAGGCAGAGAGTTCCATAGTCTCACTGCTCTTACTGTAAAGAATCCTCTTCTATGTTTGTGTACAAACCTTCTTTCCTCCAGACGCAGAGGATGTCCCCTCGTCACAGTCACAGTCCTGGGGATAAATAGATGATGGGATAGATCTCTGTACTGACCCCTGATATATTTATACATATTAATTAGATCTCCCCTCAGTCGTCTTTTTTCTAAAGTGAATAACCCTAATGTTTTTAATGGTCACCAGCAGGCCATTAACCCCTTAAGGACCCGTGACGTACATGTACTTCATGGTGATCGGGTGGGTGCAGGAGTTGCGCCCGCCCGATCAGCGGCAGGGGTCCGGCAGTCACTGACAGCCGAACTCCTGATGCATGCGCCGGCATCGATGAAATCACCAATGTCAGCACATTAACCCTTGATGTGCCGCAGTCAGCGCTGACCGCGGCACATGTGATGTTTCGCCGGGATCGAAGCTGCCATCGGGTTCCCGTGCTGCTGTGACGGGGACCCGATGGCATGGAAGGCAACACGATGCCTTTCTTAGGCATCGGGGCTGCCTTCCGGGGGAGAGCCTGTGAGATCCAGCCCTTGGATCTCACAGGCAGGAAGCTGTATGTGTAATACACACTGTATTACACATACAGCCAATGCATTCCAATACAGAAGAATTGGAATACATTGTAAAGGGGATCAAATCCCCAAAAGTTGAAGTCCCAAAGTGGGACAAAAAAAATGTGAAAAAATGTGGATAAAATTACGTTTTCCCCCCAAAAAATTAAAGGTTTCAAGTAAAAAAACAAAAAACTTCACTTTCCCCCAAAAAAGTAAAAATGTTTTTGAAAAAATAGGGAGAAAAAGAAAAGAAGACATATTAGGTATTGCCACGTCCAGATCGACCGGCTCTATAAACATATCACATGACCTAACCCCTCAGATGAACACCGTAAAAAATACTGTGCTAAATAAACCATTTTTTTGTCATCTTACATCACCTAAAAGTACAACACCAAGCGATCAAAAAGACGCATGCCCGCCAAAATAGTAGCAATCTAACCGTCACCTCATCCCACAAAAAATTAGCCCCTACCTAAGACAATCTCCCAAAAACAAAACAAAAACTATGGCTCAGAATATGGAGACACTGAAACATTGTTTAAAAAAAAAAAAGCTGTTATTGTGTAAAATTTAAGTAAATAAAAAAGTATACATATTAGGTATTGCCGTGTCCGTAAGAACCTGCTCTATATTTTTATATATATTTTAAAAATATCACATGATCCAATCCCTCAGATGAACACCATAAAAAAATTAAATAAAAGGTAATGGCAAGTGATCAAAAATTCATACGCACCCCAAAATAGTGCCAACCAAACCGTCATCTCATCCTACAAAAATCATACCCTACCTAAGATATTCGCCTAAAAACTGAAAAAACTATGGCTCTCAGACTATGGAAACACTAAAACATTATTTTTTTTTGTTTAAAAAAGGAAATCATTGTGAAAAACTTATATAAATAAAAAAAAGTTGACATATTAGTTATCGGCGCGTCCATAATAACCTGATCTATAAAAATATCACATGACCTAACCCCTCAGGTGAATACCGTAAAAAAAAAAATGCTGTAAAAAAAGCTATTTTTTGTCACCTTACATCACATAAAGTGTAATAGCAAGCGATCAAAAAGTCATATGCACCCTATAATAGTACCAAGCAAACCGTCATCTCATCCTGAAAAATATTTGCCCCTACACAATTGGACAGTCACCCAAAAAATTAATAAAACTAAATCTTTTTTTTTCAAAAATGCTTTGTTTTGTAAAACTGAAACAAACAACCAAAATAAGTAGTCATATTCGGTATTGTCGCATACGTAACAACCTGCTCTATAAAAATACCACATTATCTAACCTGTCAGATGAATGTTGTAAATAACAAAAAATTAAAACTGTGCCAAAACAGCAAATTCTTGTTGCCTTATCTCACAAAAAGTGTAATATAGAGCAACCAAAAATCATATGTAACCTAAAATAGTACCAAAAAATCTGCCACCTTATCTCGTAGTTTCCATAATGGGGTAACTTTTTGGGAGTTTCTACTCTAGGGGTGCATCAGGGGGGCTTCAAATGGGACATCGTGTCAAAAAACCAGTCCAGCCAAATATGCCTTCCAAAAACCTTATGGAGTTCCTTTCCTTCTGTGCAATGCTGTCTGCCTGTACAGCAGTTTACTATCACATATGGGGTGTTTCTGTAAACTACAGAATCAGGGCCATAAATATTGAGTTTTGTTTGGCTGTTAACCCTTGCTTTGTAACTGTAAAAATTGATTAAAATGGAAAATCTGCCAAAAAAGTGAAATTCTGAAATTTCATCTCTATTTTCCATAAATTTTTGTGTAACACCTAAAGGGTTAACAAAGTTTGTAAAATCAGTTTTGTATACCTTGAGGGGTGTAGTTTCTAAAATGGGGTCACTTTTTTGGAGTTTCTACTCTAGGATTGCATCATGGGCAGAGACGGCTCTTCCATTAGGCCACTTAGGCCGCCGCCTAAGGCCTCGCGCTGGTGGGGGCCTCGCTTTGGCTCCCACCTGACACTGCCGCAAGTGCAATTATTGGCTTCCGCGGGTGGCCTAAGCGGGCTAATAAGAGCCGCTCTGAGCCTGTCTCTGCATCTTTAAGAGAGCAGTGGCTGCTGGGGCTCAGAGCGTGCCGGCGCACAGGCACGTCTTCTGAACGTTGCCAGCTCCGCCTCAGAGCGCTGCGCAGCCACGCAGGGGAGAAGGAGCCAGGGCCCTCACCTCAGTCTGTGTCTGGCTGCCGCCCACAGACAGACAGTGGTGCCCGAAGACCAAGGTGCATGTGTGTCTCACTGTCAAAAAACTGTGAAGCAGGCAGGCAGCCTGTTGCTTGCTGGCTACTGTGCCCACCCCCGCTTTCCACCCGTTGCCTGCTGGCTACTGGCCAGGTACTGTGAACATTAGGGCCTGCAGCTGCCAGTGACAGGCTGTTAGAAGTGAGTCATGACTCAGAGTCATGATGATAATTACTTACTGGTGCCATGGAAGGGGAGAAATGCGACATGGATGGAGAGGGAGTAATGTGACATTAAGGCCGGGGGGCATCATTGGGGGCACTTTTTACTGGCACTATGGGGGCACTTCTGGCCGGCAAATTATTGGTGGGCACTATAGGGGCTTTTACTGAGGCCACAAAGGGGTATGTTATATGGAGGGCTCTGTACAGTGGCATTTTATACCGGTACACATTATGGTGGTTACTATGGGAAAGGGGGGAGAAGAGTACTATGGGGTCATCTCCGGAGGGCACTAAGAAGGGGTATTTTTTGCTTGCAACTTATAGGGGGCACTATATAGGGGCATTTTATAATGGTACATTATGGGTGCACTAGGAGGAAGGGGGGAGAGAAGCACTATGGGGCATTTACTGGGGGCACTATATAGGGGTATTTTATACTGGCACATTATGGGGGATACTATGGGAACATTAGGTCAACTGGGGGCATTACAAGGGGGTATTTTTTGCACTGTCTATTATAAGGAGAATTATTACTACTGGGGGGCATTATGGTGGGATTTATTACTCCCCCATGGTATGACCCCCTAGTAGCAGCACCAGCCTCTCTCTGCTCTGCTATCCCTCTGCCCCTTCTCCAAATCCTTATTATGAAATCTTTCTCATTAGGATAAAACACATCAGCTCCGCCGAGCCCCCGGCCAAGTGTGGAAGTGGTGTCCGAGATCCCCAAGGGCCAAGCAACTGTAAGTGTTCATGTGGAGTATGTTTATGTTATACACATATAGCATACACTGTGCCACACAATGTACAGTATACAGTTACACTGTGCCCCACAATGTACAGTATACCTCTACACTGTGTAGTCTGTTCTATAAACACCACATTATTTTCTGTCCGCCACTACAAAACAATCTGGAAGTGTCCCTCCATGTGGCATCATGTATGTGGGCAGTCATTTTTTGAAATTATGACAATTGCCCTATTTTAACTTAAGCCCCTGACCTTCAAAATGTCTGTGCACGTCTCTGCCCTGTACTATGTGCTGCTGTACTGTGATGTCACTCACTGTGCATGTAAACCCTGTAACAGTTAGTCACAGTACAGGGATAATATGCACAGTAATGTCACATACAGTACAGCCAGGGTTAATCTTTATTATCGCTTGCATATCTTGTGTTCGTGGGTGCCTCATATTCGAGTTTTGCCTAAGGCCTCACAAAGTCTAGAGCAGCCTCTGATCAGGGGGGCTTCAAATGGGACATGGTGTCAAAAAACCAATCCAGCAAAATCTGCCTTCCAAAAACCATATGGTGTTCCTTTACTTCTGCGCAATGCCGTGTGCCCATACAGCAGTTTACGACCACATATGGGGTGTTTTTGTAAACTACAGAATCAGGGCCATAAATATTGAGTTTTGTTTGGCTGTTAACCCTTGCTTTGAAACTGGAAAAAATGGATTAGAATGGAAAATCTGCCAAAGAAGTGAGATTTTGAAATTTCATCTCTATTTTCCATTAATTCTTGTGGAACACCTAAAGGGTTAACAAAGTTTGTAAAAAATTTTGGGTGGTTTCTATTATGTAAGCCTCACAAAGTGACTTCAGATCTGAACTGGTCCTGAAAAAGTGGGTTTTCGAAATTTTCTGAAAAATTTCAAGATTTGCTTCTAAGCTTCTAAGCCTTCTAACGTCCCCAAGAAATAAAATGACATTCACAAAATGATCCAAACATGAAGTGGACATATGGGGAATGTAAAGTAATAACTATTTTTGGAGGTATTACTATGTATTATAAAAGTAGAGTCATTGAAATTTGCAAATTTTTCAAAATGTTTGGTAAATTTCAATTTGTTTTATAAATTCAAATTTTACCATGAAGTACAATATGTGATGAGAAAACAATCTCAGAATGGCCTGGATAAGTAAAAGCGTTTTATTATCACCACATAAAGTGACACATGTCAGATTAGCAAAAAATGGCCTTGTCCTTAAGGTGAAAAATGGCAGGGTCCTGAAGGGGTTAATCATACTTTCTCAAGAGTGTTTATGATGCCCTCCTTTATGTGTAATAAAGGGTGTATTGGAGTGCCGGTTCCTTGTAATTTTTGGCAGCCCATTCCCATAGTGCATAGGCTTTATGAGTGTAGGAGTCCCACTACCTGAACAATTGTACCACAATGTGAATGAGGCCCTCCTTCATGTGATATACAGGTTGTATCGGAGTGCCTCTTTCTTGCAATTTTTGGCAGCACTTTATATACAAGTAAATATACAGGAAAGAATGTTTCCGAGCAATTTTTCCTCTAAAACCGATTTTATCTTCAGTTTTGTGCGTATTATTGTCAGTCTGTATAATTGGCTTACTACTCGGACAACATCGTTCCCAGCAGCGACCTGGGAGTCCAAGATGCATCCAGACATCCTCCCCATGCTGTTCCCGAACCATTTCAGTGGTGTTTCCATCAATTTCTGACCTTTTCCTATGAACCAGACACCCTCCCCTCTTCAAGCAGGGGGTGCCTGGTTTAATGCTCGGGTTCTCCCATTGACTTCCATTGTGCTCAGGTGTTCTGCTGAGCACCCACGGATTCCAAAGTGTTCTACTCGAGCACCCGAGCACTTTGGTGCTTGATCAACACTAGTAAAGTTTTTATGAAATTGTCAAATCTCATTCACTTTGCTGCTTGTAAAAACCATGCATAATCTCTAACGTGTGCAGCTACCCTTAAGCTTAATCACAAGCATACTTTTCTTTGTTTTAAGTGCATGTGCATGAACAAAAAAACAACAGACTTCTTTTTTTATACATCGATTTTTTCTTACTACATTTAACTAATACTGACTGCCGAACACTAAAAAATGTGAAGAACACTGTGAAAATGCATACTGCGAAACCAGTCTCGTGCTAAGCCTCTTACATTGTTCAGCTTTCAACCTACAATCACTTGGCTAGGTATATATCGAAATTTTAAAAATCTAGTTAAAAAAATATATAGAATTTCAATTGGGGTCTTGTTACATAAAGATTATATATTTTTTTTTTTAAGTGCTCTACTTTCCTAAATATCATCCACTTTGCTGGTACTGTACAATGTGCTGTTAACATACACAAATCCGCAATGTTTCAGTTATGTGTGGGTTACTATTCCTGCTGGATTCTCTTCTGGCTTTGGCTCAAAAAACGGCATAAAAAATGTCAATGTGTGAAACCACCCTTATTATGATTACAAGAATAGTAGTACAATAATTTCAGTTGTTATAACATATACATGCATTGAATATACTAAACTGCATTAAAAAAAAATATATATATATAAAATGAGGTATGAAAGAGAATCACATAGGAAATAAATAAGTAACCAAATATACAATATGGGGACCCAAAAGTCTAAGAAAACACTTAATTATTAAACATTTAACTGGGTTGCTGAAGTGTGCACCTAATATTGCTATAGAAACCTGTGCTGCTGCATTTTATTTTTCTAATAGCAATACTGTACTGTATACTGTACCAACATTGAAATATGTGGAATCCTATAAAGATGAATAAGTGTGTCCAGGTCTGAGACACCCTAAGATACTGATTTATGATATATACTTTATTTACATTAATTTGTGCTGCTGAAGTATATTAATCATTAGTTGACTTTGTTTTATTTTTAATTTTATATAATTTTAATTAATCAATTATAATTATGTTTGTTTTAATAATTGATTAAATAGACATTTAAATACATGAATAAATATTAATTTATATTGATTTCCATTTATAAAAAGTAATGTAATTATTAACTTACTATAAAATATATTTTATTAAAATAAATGTTATATATATTACTACTTAATACTTAATGTACACTTTTAATCTCATAAAATCATAAAATAAGTTAAAAGAATAATACATAATTGTCATTATGATTAATATTATTATCTACTATATTGTTGCCCCAGAAACATATAAAATGTAGCATATTTTGATAAATATTGACAAACATTTCAAGACAGAAAGGACATTGAAATAAGGAAAAATATGTTGCTGATTAAGGCATGTTTTAAACAACCTGAAATGTGTATAAAAGCTGTTGGTTTTCTGGCATACATATACAGTGTCAAACATATTCATAAAGTAACTTTTCACCAATTTCTGCACAGTCCTCATGTTAAACAGTTTCATTTTGGGATCTGGTCTAAATGCATTAAGTACGTACAACTCTTTCAACAGCAAAAGTACATACAGTACTTACACCAAATTCTCATACATCTGATTTTGTGCATCTGTCAGGTAATGCTTTTGCCAACAAAATACTGCTTGCTATTTTTTAGTTATTTTTCTGGATACCCTCTGAAAAATGTAAGAGGTCTCCTCTGGGGTCTTGTCTGTGGTCTGAACAATTTAGAGATTTAGATCTTGACTGGTGTAAGATTAATTTTGGCAGGTCTAGTTTTGGGTCTATTACTGGTTCATCTAGGGTCTGGTTTGGTGCTGATTAATTTAGGGGTGTGTGGTTTGGAGTTGAATCTTTTTAGGAAACTGGTAGGGGGTCTGATTCATTCACGTAGTTTAGTCTGGAGTCTACTTAATTTAGGGGCCTTGTCTGGAGCCTGGTCCATTTTGGGGTCTGGTACGGTTGTTAAATTTAAGGGCTGATTAATTTAAGGGGTCTTGTGTCTGTTAAATTTAGTGGGTCAGCTATGAGGTCCAATTCCTTTAGGAGTCTGGTCTGGGTTTTGATTAATTTAGAGTATTTAGTCTGGGATCTGATTATTAAGAGGGTCTAGTTTGGGGTCTAAATTAATTTAGGGGTCTTGACTGGAGACTGAATTAATTCAAAGATCTGGTCAAGGGTTTATATTAATTGAGGGGTCTGGTCAAAGTAGTTTAGGGGTCTACAGAGACCAACATTTTCTAGTTATTTCCTCACTTTCATCTTCATCCATGTCATCAGGCAATGTTATTTTTTTTATTTTATTAGCATTGGGTTGTCCCCAACGGGGCTTACAATCTAAGCTCCCTATCAGTATGTCATTGGAAACCCACCCAAACACGTGAATAACATGCAAACTCCATGCAGATGTTGTCCCTAGTCAGATTTGAAACCAAGGACCCCAGCACTGCCCACAGTGTTTGGGGGCTTTGGGAAGCACTGCAGATGTGTGATAAAAATATTCCGGGCACGATGGAGAAGACACAGAAAGCAAGCAGCTATAATCAAGGAATATAAAGCTTCATGCACGTGACTTTTTTTTCTTCAGCTAGTCACACGTAATTTTTTTAAATTAATCTTTGTGCACTCAATTTCATAATTTCATCGAAGTTCCTATTCTGGTCCCTTTCTATTGATGGGAGTGAAAAAAAAATGGAATGCAGACAGAAGCTATTTTTCAGATATCCAATTTTTGGATATGTGCATGAGGCCTTATTAATATTCTGCCTCTGTTCGGTGCTGTGTTCACCAGTATGGTCTGTGTAAAACTGGTATCTGACCACTGTATAGTCATTGTATTATGCAATTATTTACTTAAAGTATAGTGGTAGTATTGGTCTTCTTGTAGTGTTTTATATTAAATCTCAGTATGGTGGTAGTATTTAGTAACTAAATAATGTTAAGATATGGTGCTACTAATCAGCCCTTGTATGGTGGTATTCTGTAATCACTATATGGTGGTATTAATCATTCACTACATGGTGGTCATATTTCATCAGAATATGTTGGAATTAATCAGTCACTGTATTATTGAGTCACGATATCGTTTTATGATTTGTCAGTATATTGTAGTATTAATCAGTCACTCTTTGATGGTCATATACTCTGACTTTGTACTGGCATTAGTCAGTCACTGTATGGAAGCATTAATCAGTCACTAGGTAATGATAATATGATGTGATTAGTGATAGGCGAACGTCAGCCGAAACGGTTCGCGATCGCACGAACGTGATCAAATATTCACGAACCACAATTTCGCGGCGGGCCCCATTCACTTTAATGGCAGGCGAACCTGAAAAACCTTCAGCTCATATTTGCAGCCACCAAATACTTAGTAGAAGTGTGTGACATACTAGAGGGGGATCAATGACAAAAATTCCAACAAAAAATATGTATCTTAATCAAGGGACATTTGTATGCATCTTAAAGGGAAATTCTCTGAAATGTGCCCTGTCGGAGCCTAGAAAAATGTCATTTTAGACCCCGGTAGTACGGGCCTTAAAAATTAGGCATTCACCTGACATAAAAAATTCTGATTATGTGGCTCAAGGTACATTATGCGGTCAATGGATACAAATTTTACCGTAGGCCACTGGACTACAGACCCCAAATATTAGGCATTCACCGGACAGAAAAGAATCAAGTTATTATGTGGCCGGAGGTATATTACACGGTCAATAGCTATCCATTTTACTGCAGGCCAGTCCAAATACAGGTCAAATACATATGTTTGCAAAAACTAAAAATATAAAATTGGATTAAAAACATGGCTAACGAAACCCCCACCCCCTCTTGAAAAAAACCCTAATGATAATAGTTGAAATTCGATAACACGTGGAATCACTGGTGTTGAATTCCTCCTAGGCCGCAACAATATTCATTTAGCGTACATAAAAGAACAAGTAAGTATGTCGCTGGAGGTAGATTACATGGTCATTGGATATCAATTTTCCAGGAGGCCAGAGTACTACAGGCTCCAAAAATTATGCATTCAGCGTACATAAAAGAACAAGTAAGTAAGTGGCTAAAGGTAGATTAAACGGTCATTGAATATCAATTTTTCAGCAGGTCAGTGTACTACCGGCCCCCAAAAATTATGCATTCAGTGTACATAAAAGGACAACTAAGTGGCTGAAGGTAGATTACACGGTTATTGGATATCAATTTTCCAGCAGGCCAGCGTACTACAGAACCCCAAATTTATGCATTCAGCGTACCTAAAAGAACAAGTAAGTAAGTGGCTTAAGTAGATTACACAGTCATTGGATATAAATTGTCCAGCAGGCTAGTGTACAACAGGCCACAACAATTATGCATTCAGTGTACATAAAAAAACAAGTAGCTGAAGGTAGTTTACACAGTCATTGGATATCAATTTTCCAGCAGGCCAGTGTACTACAGGCCCCAAAAATTATGCATTCAGTGTACATAAAAAAACAAGTAAGTGGCTGAAGGTAGATTACATGGTCATTGGATATCAATTTTCCAGCAGACCAGTGTACTACAAGTCCCCAAAATTATGCATTCAGCGTACATAAAAGAACCAGTAAGTATGTGGCTGGAGGTCTATTGGATGGTCAATGGATATCAATTTTACTGAAGGCCAATACAAATAGAGGTCAAATACATAGGTTTTAAATTCCTCCGAGGCCCAAAACATTAGGCATTCAACGGACAGAAAAGGCCTTTTATGCCGCTGTATTTAGCTAAGATGGATATTTGTGGGCTGGCATGAAGAAATTCAATTAAACATGGTCATCACAGGTGTTGAATTCCTCCGAGATCCATGCCTCATTCATGTTTAGAAATGTGAGGTAGTCCACACTGTTGTGAGCTAGGCGAGTGTGCTTATCGGTCATGATTCCCCCCCCCCCTGCTGCGCTGAACGTCCTTTCGGACAGGACACCGGACGAGGGGCAATCCAACAGTTCCATGGCAAATTGCGCCAGCTCTGGCCACAGGCCAAGCCTGCACATCCAGTAGTCCAGGGGTTCCTTGCTTCTCAGAGCGTCCACATCGGCCGTTAACCCGATGTAGTCGGACACCTGTCGGTCTAGGCTTTCCGTGAGGTTGGATCCAGAGGACGGCTGTTGATGGGTTGGGTTGATGGGTTGGCTGCAAGAATGATCTCAAATTCGAATTGACCAACACATATATTTAAACTGCCCTCTTCTTGCATGCGCTGTTGGATTGGTACCCCCAACTGTTTCTCTGTGTGGAAATTCATCTGCCCGCGCCTGCAAAAGCAGAATGCAGCATTTCTCAAAGTAAGGCCTGGAAGTGCTGCATTCTTACAGCCCTCTGTGATGCTGGTAACATGATCGCCATTTTGTGTTTGTACTAGGGGTCTAAGTACGTTGCCACCAAGTACTGGTCCTTGGCATTTATGCTCTTATACGGGGGTCCCTCTTCAAACACTGGAGCATGAAGGCGCCCATTTGCACAAAACTGTAACCGGTGGAGTGGCCTTGCTCCTGCTCATCGTCCAGGATAATGTCGTCCTCGGTCTCCTCCCCCCAGCCACGGACAACACCAGGGATCCCAGAAACGTTTAAAGCATGCTCTTCTTGCTTCTCCTCTGCCCCGGCACAATCTTCCTCTGACTCCTCTTCAGACTCCTGTTGACTTGTCTCAGATGGAATAGCCCCCCTGGAAATTCATCCAGCATTTCGACTTCCTCATCTTCCTGCTCCTCGATGGCTTGAACAATGACACAATGCAATGCACGGTCCAGAAAGATGGCGTAAGGTACGATGTCACTGATGGTGCCCTGGCTGCGACTGACCAGTTTGGTGATCTCATCAAATGGCCACAGAAGTCTGCATGCGCAGCCACTGGCGAGGTGGGAAAAAAAACAAGCTCCCCAGAACCTGTTGTGCCGCAGAGTTTGTACAAGTAGTCATTAACTGCACGTTTCTGCTGGAGCAGCCTATCAAGCATATACAAGGTGGAGTTCCATCGGGTCGAGCAGTCACAAATCAGACGTCTGATGGGCAAGTGGTGTCACCGCTGAACGTCAACATGGTGAGCCATAGCTGTGTAAGATCTTCTAAAATGGCCAGAGATTTTTATGGCCTGCCGCAAGACGTCTGAGACCCTGGGGTATTTGGCAAATCACAGCACGACTAAGTTTAGGACGTGTGCCATGCACGGCACTTGTGTCATTTTGTCCTGTTTCAGCAGGCTCAGCAGATTGGCACCGTTGTCGCACACCACTTTACCAACTGTCAATTTCAGCAGGGTTAGTCACTGATCGGTCTGTGACTGCAAAGCTGAAAGGAGTGCTGGACCAGTGTGGCTCTTGGCTTCCAGGCACAGCAGCCACAGCACAGCATGGCTACATCTCACCTGGCACGTCAAATAGTTTCTGGGGAGCTAGGGGGGCGCAGTGGAAAAGGAGGAGTCAGCCGAGGAGGAGACGGAGGATGGAGTAGGAGGAGAAGAAGAGGCAGGCCTGCATGTGTAACATCCCAGAGTATGTTACTAAACTCTGTTTCCCTGCTACCACATGTCAGGTGTATATTTATTGTCATCTTGTTTAATCTAACATTGCATTTTCCCTGTGTATATATATTTTCTATGCCTGTTTCAAATATTATGCTGTAATTTCCCTGTACACCAGCAGGTGGCGGCAATGTGTGATCACGTATATAGCCAGTTTAGTATACCTAGACTGGAATAGTTCATTCCAGCCTAGTCTCTCCTGTATGAGCAGAAGTGGGCTGTTCCCATGTCATGTCTCATGAGGAGGAGAAGGAAGTAAGGTTAGTGTACCAGCCACCCCTGCTGGGGGTAGGTTGTGTTAGTAGGAGCTCCCAGAACCAGGGATCCCAACCTAGGATCCAGCCTTGGCTGAGGCCAAGGATCACTCTTCCCAGCCTGAGTCATCTACCTCAGCTGGTGACAAGCAACCCTCCAGAACTACAGATCTCCAGGAAGACATCATTCCCTGCGAGCAGTACTGTGAGTGCTTATCCAGAGTCCAGGAGAAGCCAAATTCCTCCTCAGCTGGTCAGGCCCATGCTAAGCAGAAGACAGACAGAGCAGAAGATAGATACCTGCCAGATTCACTAGGCATATGACAAGAAGCAGAATAAATATAGATCCCTGCCCATATTGCCAATACCTGCTGGTACCTAAAGACTATTGCTGTACTCGTATGGATTTATGTTGCCATCCATCCAGTAAAGACAAGTTGGATTATATCTCCTGTCTGGATCTCAATCATTCCTCAATTACTCCTATTAACAACACTCAATTTATTGCAAGTGCGCCAGGATCCAGGAGTTCAGCTGTACCAAGGTAGGAGACACCGTTGACACTACTATACCTACTACACGGACATTATCCCCCTCTGGCATTCCTCACCTGGTACGTGAGTTATAACATCTTAAAGGGCCCTGCTACAGTACCTGCGCAAGCTGCAATTGGCGTCACAAACAAACTATAAACTTATACACATACAGTACAGACCAAAAGTTTGTACACACCTTCTCATTCAAAGAGTTTTCTTTATTTTCATGACTATGAACATTGTAGATTCACACTGAAGGCATCAAAACTATGAATTAACACATGTGGAAACAACTGTAAATATGTCATATTCTATGTTCTTCAAAGTAGACACCTTTTGCTTTGATTACTGCTTTGCACACTCTTGGAATTCTCTTGATGAGCTTCAAGAGGTAGTCACCTGAAATGGTCTTTCAACAGTCTTGAAGGAGTTCCCAGAGATGCTTAGCACTTGTTGGCCCTTTTGCCTTCACTCTGAAGTCCAGCTCACCCCAAACCATCTTGACTGGGTTCAGGTCCGGTGACTGTGGAGGCCAGGTCATCTGGCGCAGCACCCCATCACTCTCTTTATGGTCAAATAGCCCTTACACAGCCTGGAGGTGTGTTTGGGGTCATTGTCCTGTTGAAAAATAAATGATGGTCCAACTAAACGCAAACCTGATGGAATAGCATGCCACTGCAAGATGCTGTGGTAGCCATGCTGGTTCAGTATGCCTTCAATTTTGAATAAATCCCCAACAGTGTCGCCAGCAAAGCACCCCCACACCATCACACCTCCTCCTCCATGCTTCACGGTGGGAACCAGGCATGTAGAGTCCTTCCATTCACCTTTTCTGCGTCGCA
The DNA here is from genome assembly GCF_014858855.1 of Bufo gargarizans. Classification (NCBI taxonomy): domain Eukaryota; kingdom Metazoa; phylum Chordata; class Amphibia; order Anura; family Bufonidae; genus Bufo; species Bufo gargarizans. The sequence continues at coordinate 494,701,416 of NC_058083.1, forward strand.
CAAAGACACGGTGGTTGGAACCAAAGATCTCAAATTTGGACTCATCAGACCAAAGCACAGATTTCCACTGGTCTAATGTCCATTCCTTGTGTTCTTTAGCCCAAACAAGTCTCTTCTGCTTGTTGCCTGTCATTTAGCAGTGGTTTCCTAGCAGATATTCTACCATGAAGACCTGATTCACACAGTCTCCTCTTAACAGTTGTTCTAGAGATGTGTTTGCTGCTAGAACTCTGTGTGGCATTGACCTGGTCTCTAATCTGAGCTGCTGTTAACCTGCGATTTCTGAGGCTGGTGACTCGGATGAACTTATCCTCCGCAGCAGAGGTGACTCTTGGTCTTCCTTTTCTGGGGCGGTCCGCATGTGAGCCAGTTTCTTTGTAGCGCTTGATGGTTTTTGTGACTGCACTTGGGGACACTTTCAAAGTTTTCCCAATTTTTCGGACTGACTGACCTTCATTTCTTAAAGTAATGATGGCCACTAGTTTTTCTTTACTTAGCTGCTTTTTTCTTGCCATAATACAAATTCTAACAGTCTATTCAGTAGGACTATCAGCTGTGTGTCCACCTGACTTCTCCACAACGCAACTGATGGTCCCAACCCCATTTATAAGGCAAGAAATCCCACTTATTAAACCTGACAGGGCACACCTGTGAAGTGAAAACCATTTCAGGTGACTACCTCTTGAAGCTCATCAAGAGAATGCCAAGAGTGTGCAAAGCAGTAATCAAAGCAAAAGGTGGCTACTTTGAAGAACCTAGAATATGACATATTTTCAGTTGTTTCACACTTTTTTGTTATGTATATAATTCCACATGCGTTAATTCATAGTTTTGATGCCTTCAGTGTGAATCTACAATTTTCATAGTCATGAAAATAAAGAAAACTCTTTGAATGAGAAGGTGTGTCCAAACTTTTGGTCTGTACTGTATATATCCTGACCCACTGCATTGTACTAGTGTCCTGCTCATTGCAGCACTGCTGGGTGGCGACCGTTCATACCTCCTCTTCCTGTTCTGATGCCAAGAATGGCTGCAAATCGGTAAGGTCTTGTAATGGATGGGAAAATAATTCCTCTGACTCGAGTGGAGGGAAGGGGATATGGTGGTGGTGGTGTCTTTGGGGGTGCACACAGCAGAGAGTGAAGAGGGTGCAGATAGAGAGGATGAGGAGAGTGCAGAAGCGGAAGGCTGAGTGAGCCACTCAACCAAGTCTGGTGCGTCCTTTGAAGTAATCGCATACACCTTCTGCAACTTGCCACTTAGGTTCCGGCCCCTACCACCCCTGCGAAATGCCCTGCCTCTTCCTCTGTCTGTCATTTTCAAAATGATCCTGTGACAAAATCCCCTATAGAGCAGCAGTATTTGTGGAAGAAAGTATATCACACCCCTGCTTCAATCACTTTTTTGGGGGGGCAACTGGTATATCACACCAGTAGAAATTATTTGTTCCAATGTCATTTGTCACTCTGTGTAGCTGAGGTAACGCAGCAAAACCGCAAACAAATGCTGCACTATGTAAATGCACTATATATAAATTATACTGTATTATTGGTATATAACACCCCTGCTTCAATCACTTTTTTGGGGGGGCAACTGGTATATCACACCAGTAGAAATGATTTGCTCCAATGTCGTTTGTCACTAATCTGTAGCTGAGGTAATAGTAACATAGTACATAAGGCCGAAAAAAGACATTTGCCATCCAGTTCGGCCTGTTATCCTGCAAGTTGATCCAGAGGAGGGCAAAAAAAAAACTGTGAGATAGAAGCGATTTTTCCCCACTTTAGGGGAATAAAAAATTCCTTCCTGACTCCAATCAGGCAATCAGAATAACTCCCTGGATCAGCGACCCCTCTCTAGTATCTATAGCCTGTAATATTATTACACTCCAGAAATACATCCAGGACCCTCTTGAATTCCTTTATTGTACTCTCCATCACCACCTCCTCAGGCAGAGAGTTCCATAGTCTCACTGCTCTTACTGTAAAGAATCCTCTTCTATGTTTGTGTACAAACCTTCTTTCCTCCAGACACAGAGGATGTCCCCTCGTCACCGTCCTGGGGATAAATAGATGATGGGAGAGATCTCTGTACTGACCCCTGATATATTTATACATATTAAGTAGATCTCCCCTCAGTCGTCTTATTTCTAAAGTGAATAACCCTAATTTTGATAATCTTTCAGGGTACTGTAGTTGCCCCATTCCAGTTATTACTTTAGATGCCCTCCTCTGGACCTTCTCCAGCTCTGCTATGTCTGCCTTGTTTACAGGAGCCCAGAACTGTACACAGTACTCCATGTGTGGTCTGCAGGGCCGTCTTTACCAAGGGGCAAAAGGGGCAGCTGCCCCGGGCCCAGTTGCTCCTGGGGGGCCCAAGGCAGCTGCCTCTTGAGCCCTGCTAGCTACTGCTCCGGGTGTCAAGCTGTCTGTGTACTTTCACGATGTGATCTAGAACCTTAGATGACATCATCACCATGTGACCAGTAACCTAGCAATATTACTGGTCACAGGAGTGTTGCAGAAGTTAACTGTGAAGCTTTTTTGTGTGAAGATTACATCAGAAAAAGGTGACAGGGGCTGTTATGTTAATATACTGTAAACTACTGTATAGTGGGGTGCTGTATACTGTGTGGGGGGCTGTATATTGTGTGGGACTGTATACTGTGTGGTGGGCTGTATACTGTGTGGCGGGCTGTATACTGTGTGGGGCCTGTATACTGTGGGGGCTGTATACTGTCTGGTGGGCTGTATCCTGTGGGGGGGGGACTGTATACTGTGGGGTGGGCTGTATACTGTGTGGTGGGCTGTATACTGTGTGGGGGCCTGTATACTGTGTGGTGGGCTGTATACTGTGGGGGGGCCTATATACTGTGGGGGGCCTGTATACTGTGGGGGGGGGCCTTATACTATGTGGTGGGCTGTATACTGTGTGGTAAGCTGTATACTGTGTGGGGGGGCCTGTATACTGTGTGGGGGGCTATATACTGTGTGGGGGCTGTATACTGTGGGGGGGCCTGTATACTGTGGGGGCTGTACACTGTGTGGTGGGCTGTATCCTGTGGGGGGGGGGGGGTCTGTATACTGTGGGGTGGGCTGTATACTGTGTGGGGGCCTGTATACTGTGGGGGGCCTTATACTGTGTGGTGGGCTGTATACTGTGTGGGGGTCTGTATACTGTGGGGGGCCTTATACTGTGTGGTGGGCTGTATACTGTGTGGGGGGCTGTATACTGTGTGGGGGCCTGTATACTGTGGGGGGGGCTTGTATACTGTGGGGGGGACTTATACTGTGTGGTGGGCTGTATACTGTGTGGTGGGCTGTATACTGTGTGGGGCTGTATGTTGTGTGGGGGCCTGTATACTGTGTGGGGGGCTGTATAGTGTGGGGGGCTGTATAGTGTGGGGGGGCAGTATAGTGTGGGGGGGCCTGTATATTGTGGAGTACTATACTGCTGTACTGTATACTGTGGGGGTCTGTATACTGTGGGTGCGGTATAGTGTGGAGTGCTATACTGCTGTACTGTATAGTTTGGGGGGCTGTATCGTGTATAGTTTGGGGTGCTGTATACAGTGAGGTGTTGTATACTGTGAGGTGTTGTATACTGTGGTGTGCTGTATACTGTGGGCTGCTATACTGCTCTACTATATACTGTGGGGTACTGTATAGTGTGGGGTGCTATACTGCATACTGTGTGGTGCTGTATACTATAGGGTGCTATACTGCATACTGTGGGGTGCTGGGGTGCACTGTAACACTAGGGTGAGCCGAGCCCTGGTCTCCTTCCTGCAGAGCGGTGCCCACTTCTAGCCTGAGCCCAGCTGCCCAGAGCACTGATCCTGAGCCGCTGGAGTCTTCAGAACTGGAAGTATTTACAGTCATTTACTGGACTCTACCAGGGGTGTGGATTTTTTGTGTGTGTGTTGTGGTGGAGGGCGTGATTGCCTGCTAAGGTGTAGGAAGGCGGGATCCAGGGGGCCCAAGTAAATTTTTGCCCAGGGTCCAATCAATATTAAAGACGGCCCTGGTGGTCTGACTAGCGATTTGTAAAGTGGTAGGACTATGTTCTTATCACGGGCATTTATGCCCCTTCTGATGCAACGCATTATTTTATTGGCCCTGGCAGCAGCTGCCTGACACTGGTTTTTGCAGCTTAGTTTGCTGTTTATTAAAATTCCTAGATCCTTTTCCATGTCAGTGTTACCGAGTGTTTTATCATTTAGTATGTACGGGTGACTTGCATTATTCCTTCCCATGTGCATAACTTTACATTTGTCAGTGTTAAACCTCATCTGCCACTTCTCTGCCCAAGCCTCCAATCTATCCAGATCCCTCTGTAGTAGTATACTGTCCTCTTCAGTGTAAATTACTTTACACAGTTTAGTGTCATCTACGAAAATTTATATTTTACTATGCAAGCCTTCTACAAGATCATTAATAAGTATATTGAAGAGAATAGGGCCCAATACTGACCCCTGAGGTACACCACTAGTGACAGTGACCCAATCTGAGTGTGTACCGTTAATAACCACCCTCTGTTTTCTATCACTGAGCCAGTTACTTACCCACATACAGACGTTTTCTCCCAGTCCGAGCATTCTCATTTTATATACTAACCTTTTATGCGGTACAGTGTCAAATGCTTTGGAGAAGTCCAGATATACGACATCCATTGATTCGCCGCTGTCAAGTCTAGAACTTACCTCCTCATAGAAACTGATTAAATAAGTTTGGCATGACTGATCCCCCACGAAGCCATGCTGATATGGCGTTATTTGCTTATTTCCGTTGAGATGCTCTAAGATAGCATCTCTCAGAAAACCTGCAAACAGTTTACCCACAACACATGTTAAACTTACCAGCCTATAGTTTCCAGGCTCTGTTTTTGGACCCTTTTTGAACATTGGCACCACATTTGCCATGCGCCAATCCTGTGGGACATTCCCTGTCAGTATAGAGTCCGCAAATATCAGAAATAAGGGTCTGGCTATGACATTACTTAATTCCCATAGGATACGCAGTGTATGCCATCTGGTCCTGGCGATTTGTCTATTTTAATCTTTTTAAGTCGCTGATGTACTTCTTCCTGGGTCAGACAGGACAGATGCCGCAAACAAAACCGCAAATAAATGCTGCACTACCCAAATGCACTATATAGAAAGTATAATATTGGTATATAAAACCCCTGCTTCAATCAGTTTTTTGGGGGGGCAACTGGTATATCACACCAGTAAAAATTATTTGTTCCAATAGCGTTTGTCACTCTGTGTAGCTGCAGTATCACAGCAGAACCGCACACAACTGCTGCAAAATACAAATGCACTATAATATACTTTCTTTGTTAGAAAGTATATTATAATTATATTACACCCCTCAGTATGCAGCACATTCTGGAATATCATGTTATTAGTAACTTCATATATGAAAATTGAAATTAGGGTCTAAATGTGACAGTTATCCTTTAATAGTAATTGAGAATCGGAATAGACAAAGTAAAATCAAACAAGGCAACAGCACTGTGCAGACATTGGACATATGAACTAATGCTGTATTCACTATAAATCATTATGAGATACTTAGCATATATATTTTGATCAAAATAATTTGTGCCCATCCACCACAGTAAGGTGACCGCTTACTGGATGGGATCCTACTCTATAATGACTTGTCTGCTTGTGCCAAGTGGCCTCAAATGAATTTAGAGAGATTACACTCTAGCTATTTACTGCACTAATTAAAAACAGCCTGTGGGAAAGAAGGGTTTGTTAGGAGTGCGCAACCAAATTGGAGGCAACCACATTTCCAGGAGGTTATTTTTATTCAATGCAGTATACAGTTGGTTATAAAGTGTAGTGAGGCTGCATAAAAGTGTCAGACCATAGAGCAATAGTGTTCACAGCTGATATAGACTCACCCGCTATGCTGGAAAAACAATACTAGTATACAGAAAGCTGGGCACTCACTTATACTTGGAACCAAACAATATAATTTAATGTGCAATAAACAAGAAACGGCAATAAAACTCCATACAATAGAATCAGTGTCAATCTATAAAAATTTATACAATACGATAAAATGCGTAAAATATCGTTAAGAAAATCGTCCTGAGCTAAAATATACCATATAGTCTCTCTTCTTACGATTTGAGGGCCAAACTCATAGCATGTGTGCCGCGTCCCACTACACAAGCCCAAAAAGTTGTGTCCAAAGTCAATTCCAACCACAGCGATCTTACAGGGATATTGATATGCCGTTAGTCCTGGGACACTAGTGTTGTAATGGTAATGAATACACTTACGTGTCCGCAATCTCACCCTTAGATTATACTGCATTAATTTGCATCACACGCTGACCTGCAGACGTGTATCGATGTCGGTTAGACCTTGAGACTGATGACGTCCTCACATGGGCGGGCGGGTGGTTCAATCTTTCACGGCTTACGGCTTGTAGTTGGTGGTGACCCTGTGTTATTTCCTTAGTGAATATTCTCTCCAACACTTTACCTGTGGAGAGAAGGAACTGAATTTATATACACTTATATACATACATATGCTTATTATGTAATCTTGCCTCACTTTTATACGATTTGTTATTGAATTTTTACTCTTTTATTAGAATCAGTGTTTATTTAAGAAAATATGTAATGAATAGAAGTTTAAATTGAGTGGATGCCAAATATAGAAGAGGTGAATGTGACCTGAAATCGCAACAAAAACGCATGGAAACCGCATCATGGTCCCTGATGCGTTTTTTTCTTTTTTAGATACTACAACTATAGTATAACATAATGTATGTTTTTATATTCAGTTTTCTGCCTGCACCAAGATTTTATGACATTTATATGGCGAATCTATGTCAGGTTTTGAATTGATACCAGATTTTGGAGATGACCTAATTCCCTATAAATTTTGGGCAAATGTGGGGGACGAATAACTACTGGGGAAGGGACGATACACAGTCCCAAAACGCATTTGGTACCACCGTCCCCCGATCTTGAGCAAGGAGGACTTTGAGTTACAGAAATTGGATTTTACATCTTCTTCTACACCACAGCATCGCTACGCGAATATTTACTAAGGAAATAACACAGGGTCACTACCAACTACAAGCCGTAAGCCGTGAAAGATTGAACCAGCCCCGCCCATGTGAGGACGTCATCAGTCTCAAGGTCTAACCGACATCGATACACGTCTGCAGGTCAGCGTGTGATGCGAATTAGTGCGGTATAATCAAAGGGTGAGATTGCGGACACGTAAGTGTATTCATTAACATTACAACACTAGTGTCTCAGGACTAACGGCATACATACGGCATATCAATATCCCTGTAAGATCGCTGTGGCTGGAATCGACTTTGGACACGATTTTTTGGGCTTGTGTAGCGAAACGCCACACACGTGCTGAGTTTGGTCCTCAAATCATAAGAAGAGAGACTATATGCTATAATATTTTAGCTCAGGACGATTTTCTTAATGATATTTTATGCATTTTATCGTATTGTATCGATTTTTGAATAACTGACTCTATTGTATAGAGTTTTATTGCCGTTTCTTGTTTATTGCACATTTAATTATATTGTTTGGTTCCAAGTATAAGTGAGTGCCCAGCTTTCTGTATACTAGTATACAGTTGGTGCATGTACTGTACCCCAGACCTGGGAGTATCTGCAATTGATTGTTATGTCATGTTTATTGTTATGTCTCTACACCAGCAGAGGGGGTATGGTTAGCAGGGACAGACCTAACCAACTTATTCCTCCCCTCTTGGTAGGAGTGAGCTGGTCCTACTTCCTGCCAAGAGGGAGAGTTCAAACCCTGAAAGGGTGGAGATAGGAAGAGCAGGCTAAAGCTCCTACTCTAGGGGATCTTAACCAGTTCTCCAATGAGACCATTATTAAAGGGAGATTACCAGAATCAAGAAGCCTGCTTTCCATAAAGCTACAGCGTACAAAGTCAGCAGAGTGACCGCCAATCTCAGCTTTACAGACACTGCTGCTGAGGGAATAAAGACTGGACACCCATCACCTAGCTAACATCCAGGCCAGTCTAGCTCCAAGCCTGTCCACGCAGTAGGCACCTATACCTACAAGTGCTAATAATTGCCATATAACCAGCCACCATGTTTCATCCTCTGGTAACTGAAACTGTATCTTGTACCTACCGCTGCAGGATGTACCACAAGTTACATTTTGCACTAAGTATAGAGACTTTTATATCTTTACTTCTGGTCTGTTTCTTCAAACCACCTTTCCATTGCCCTAATCACCAGGAAGCAACGGCCTGAGGAACTATACCGTGGCATATCTCATCGGGCCACTACAACTCCCATCCTCTGCACCAGCTCCTCACAGACTCACTGCACATGTTTTCATCAAATTAATTTAAGGAGGCCAGAATTTGCAGGACAAAATTTGCTTGTATGCCGACGATGTCCTTATATACTTAAGGGATGGATATTTAGCCCTGCCCTATGTGATGGAGATAATAAATGAATTCGGCCTTTTCTCTGGATATGAAGTGAACTGGCAGAAATCAGCCTTGCTTCCCCTAAATAAGATCCCCCCCAGTTAAAGTGGCAGTTGTAAGATGTCTAACGTTAACAGACTCATTGGAATATCTCGGGATTCGGATTAGCCCTCTGGTGAAAGATTACATCAAATTGAATATTATCCCACTAATAGATAAAATAAAAAATAAAGTTTATGTTTGGCAAAAGCTGACGCTGGGCCAGGCAGATAGGATTACTCTAATTAAAATGGTGCTTCTCCCACAGATATTATTCCAACTGGCCCCTTGCCCGATATGGATCGAAGGTGCATATTTTAAAGCTTTCAAGAGATTGTTTAATGAACTGATATGGGGCAGGAAAAGAGTTTGTATTAAACAAAATTATTTGTGGCTAGCAGAAGAGAATGGGGGTTTATCGCTCCCTTACTTGCGGGGCTATTATTTAGCCTCTCAAATACAGTGGTTTCTCTCTGCCCCTCTCAAGATATATCCCCAACTTATCAGAAATTATAGAGGACTTCAGCAGGACATATTTAGCATTTTAGAAACTGGTTATATGGGGGGGGGGGGGGAGTGTATTATTTCACGCTCTATGCAACTTGTCTGGAACTCACTCAAAACTATTTTGGGAATTAAGCATATATTTAAATTCACCCCCCTATGGTATAATGTGCACTTTAGTGAATTTAATAAGATTGATAATATCGAATTTTGGGAAAGGAATGGTATAATTAGGGTTGAGCAAATGATATATAACGATGACACTAGCGGATATATTGGGGCACAGAGATGTTAAAACATTAGATAAGTATAAATATTTTCAGGTAAACATGCTTTTATGTGCACTAAAGATAAAGAGGTGTTTATGATTAAATCACATGATTTTATGGATTGGTGTTTCAACTCCTATCAGAACAGTATGTCTATTTCACTAATTTATAGTAAACTGAGATTGGAAATGGGTAAAATGAATAAGTTCAGAAGTGAAATGAAATGGGGTCAAGATATAGGAAATAATAAAACGCTAAAATGGGAATTGATTTATAGGAATATTCGGAAAATCTCTATATCTGGGAATCACAGGCTAATTCAGTTTAGGATTTTACTCCGTCTATATTACACGCCCCTCTCTCTTTCTCGGTTCTATACGGATGCTTCAGATAGATGCCACAGGTGCCAGGCCCAACGTGCGGATTTTATACACCTTGTCTGGTCATGTCCTATGATTCAGGATTTCTGGACTAATGTTTCTTCTGAGCTACGGAGATGCTCCTTATATAACTATGATGTAGACATAATAACTGCAGTCTTGGGTGCTTCTTTATTTAATGAGCAGGGACGGGAAAAAATGCTCTGGATGAAGTCACTGATGCTGGCCAGGGTGGTAATTGATGGCAATGTGGACAATTATTGTATTTGTGTAACATCATGGTTTTTTTTTTAATTCTATGCTGTGGATATAAAATAAAAATTAATTAATTTAAAAATAATAATAATTTTAAGGGGGTTGTCCGAGTTATGAAAAAATAAAAATATATATATATATATATAGCACTGTAAATCTGATGGTCAGCAATATATAACTAAGCTAAGCAAGTTTTAGACCCCAAAAAAAATTCTATTTCCTCATCTATTAATCTCTCAATGGTCCAAAACACTTCAACAAAGGACGTATATCGGTACACTCCTCAATACACTAATAAACACCACAAAAAATGTAGTGCAAAAACACCTTAACGAACAAAAATCTACTTTTATTGAGTATAATATTAAATAGTGATAGTCATGACATCATATACTAGTAATGAAAAACAACCGCACACAACCTCTAATACTCCCACAGAACATCAATTAAAGGAAGGAGGAAGGCAGTTAATACCATTAAAAATGACCCTGAACGAGGGTGGCCCGCAGCTAAAATATTTGATGCATACTGCAATCCTTTATATGCTAAGGGCTCACCTAGGATCGTACCTATGGGTGACAAAAAACATGCCTAACTACATATGCATGTAACCTAAATACTAACATCTGGTAAACATACCTAATTATGAACGGAGAATAAAGAGGTGATGGCGCGCCTCGACGCGCATTTCACGTATTATGGCTTCCTCAGGAGGAGTGGTTGAATAGAGGAAAGTCATCAAAAAGGGAGCCATACTAATAGCGAGTCCGGACTGAGATCATGTGATATTCATTACACCACGTCATCACGACTGCGGCTCATGACCAATCATAGGCTGCCACGTCATCTTGCTTACACCCTCACCCCGAGGCCGACGCCAGAGAGGGCAATCAATGCGTGAAAGCGCAGATTGCCATCGCTCACATCCAATCCTGAATGGAAGAAGGGCGGAAGCAGATGGGCGGACAGAGCGGCCATGCGCACTGACGACCTGTGCAACGAAGGGCAGGGACCTATCCATAAAGAGCAGTTTCATATCTATACACAAGACTACATTATTGCCATTGGGCTCACAGGAATACTAGTAGTACATAGATAAAAAGGGAATTTGACATACAGCTCAAAAATAATGATAAAAAAATATATGTATATGAGTTAAATTACGGAACACATAATGGGCAATTGATAAGTCCAAAAAAGTGCACAGTGCTATCCCTGTATTTATAAAGCGGGAACCCACATAAAATGATATACAATAAATTTTTGAAGTGAACACAATAAAGTGCAAAGTGCTATCTCTAATTTTTGAAACAGGAACCAACATGTCATTATGTGAGCTACATATTGGAATACAATAAATAAAGTGCAAAGTGCTATCCCTCACTGAGGTTGAAACCAATAAATAATAGTATACAAAAGTGCAAAAACAATATTGGCATAAGTTGCATCATATGTCATAATAAAATTTTGCCTAAATAAAAAAGTGCATATGTGCAAAAATGACCACGATAATTAGGGGCATAAAGAATTGAAAAAAAAAGGTGGGGAGAAAAAAGAAATTTATTTTTACAAAATATTTTTCTTCTTTATGCCCCTAATTATCGTGGTCATTTTTGCACATGAGCACTCTTTCATTTAGGCATTTTTTCGTGTTGCACATAGGATGCACTTCAACTTAGCACTATATTTGCACTTTAAAAGGTTCTGTATACTATTATATAAAAAAAATGTATTTATTGCATTATGCACTTATTCCATCATGTATTAATTTTTGCACATATGCACTTTTTTGTTCAGGCAAAATTTTATTATGACATATGATGCACCAATGTCAATGCCAATATTGTTTTTGCACTTTAAACTTTTTGTATACTATTATTCATTGGTTTCAACCTCAGTGAGGGATAGCACTTTGCACTTTATTTATTGTATTCCAATATGTAGCTCACATAATGACATGTTGGTTCCTGTTTCAAAAATTAGAGATAGCACTTTGCACTTTATTGTGTTCACTTAAAAAATTTATTGTATATCATTTTATGTGGGTTCCCGCTTTATAAATACAGGGATAGCACTGTGCACTTTTTTGGACTTATCAATTGCCCATTATGTGTTCCGTAATTTAACTCATATACATATATTTTTTTTATCATTATTTTTTAGCTGTATGTCAAATTCCCTTTTTATCTAAATATTACTAGTATTCGTGTGAGCGCAATCGCAATAATGTAGTCTTGTGTATAGATGCGAAACTGCTCTTTATGGATAGGTCCCTGCCCTTCGTTGCACAGGTCGTCAGTGCCCATGGCCGCTCTGTCCGCCCATATGCTTCCGCCCTTCTCCCATTCAGGATTGGATGTGAGCGATGGCAATCTGCGCTTTTACGCATTGATTGCCTTCTCTGGCGTCGGCCTCGGGGTGAGGGTGGAAGCAAGATGACGTGGAGGCCTATGATTGGTCATGCGCCGCAGTCGTGATGACGTGTTGTAATGAATATCACATGATCTCAGTCTGGTATTTGTATGGCTCCCTTTTTAAGTGATGACTTTCCCCTATTTAACCACTCCTCCTGAGGAAGCCATAACACGCGAAATGTGCGTCGAGGAGCGCCACCACCTCTCTATTCTCCATTCATAATTGGGTATGTTTACCAGATGTTAGTATTTAGGTTACATGCATATGTAGTTAGGCATGTTTTTTTGTCACCCATAGGTACGATCCTAGGTGAGCCCTTAGCATATAAAGGATTGCAGTATGCATCAAATATTTTAGCTGCGGGCCACCCTCGTTCAGGGTCATTTTTAATGGTATGAACTGCCTCCTTCCTTTAATTGATGTTCTGTGGGAGTATTAGCGGTTGTGTGCGGTTGTTTTTCCCTACTAGTATATGATGTCATGTCTATCACTTTTTAATATTGTACTCAATAAAAGTAGATTTTTATTCGTTAAGGTGTTTTTGCACTCAATTTTTTGTGGTGTTTATTTTCTCATCTATTCTATTTCCTCATTTCCCTGGTTATCTTCTGGCCCTTTGTTTACCTGCAGTAACAACAATCTCTGAGGTTTTCCTCATGAATATTTCTGAGAATCAACAAAAACTGCCCCTCCCCCTGCTCTGCAAAGGGAGTGAATAAAAGTGCTGCCCTGAAGGAAATGTCTGACTACGGGGAAACTCTGCAGCATGTTGTATGTGTAGGACTACAAATCCCAGCTGTACAATGACGCTGCTGATAGACATAGGATCTTCCCCCTACCTGTTCTTGTGCAGCAATGCTCTTCAGAACTCCCAGCCTGTCAGCTCTGTGTCTGCAGGGTGAGGAGGGAAGACCCTGTGTCTCTTCACTGCCTGCAGCTGCTCAGCAAAGCCTCCAGCCCTGACTCTGTGCTGCAGAAGGGGTTAAACTTTCCTGAAGAATACAGGGAGAGGGAGACACAGGGCAGACAGCAGTGCAGGGGGGTGTGGCCAGTACAGTGATGTCTTGTTTACAGAAAAAGACCTGCTCCTTAGGCTTGTGTAGGAGACATCATCAGAGCAGGGAGAGAAGCTGACATCACAGGTCATGTGACCCTCAGTGAAATCTGAGAAAGAGGCCACTGCAGATAAGTAAGTGAATTGTAAACCCATTACATTTGATTAGTTAGAAACATACAAAGAACAAAAAAATAAATCGGGCAACCCCTTTAGGACCTGTCCATACAAACAGATTAGCCATTATAGAGTTAGGTCCCATCTAGAAGAGGTCACATGTTGTGCAATGGATGGGCACAAATGATTATGATCAAAATATATGTGTAAATACCTCATATTTATTTATTCAATGTTAGAGCGCTGTTGAATTGTATTTGGTTTTACTTATTTGAGAATCTGTGCTTCAGTATAGGTCAGTGTTACCCTATCAGTGGCTCAGGAGCCTCATGTAGCTCTGTATGTGGAGCTTTAGATGTTGGCAGCTGCTGATACTATTGTGTACTTGTGGCACTATAGATGTTATAACATTACTGGTACTTGGTAGCAGGGCTAAACCCAGATCATTGACAGGTAATACAGATGTAACCACCATATCAGTCATGTCTTCACTAGATGTCTCCCTTTTAATAATCAGTGTGGCTCATAACCTACAGAAAGTTGGAAACCTCTAGTATAAGTGATAATCCGACTCTTCGGTTAGTGTTATGATGTTGGACTACATCACATTGGTTTCTCTAAACAGTCATGTGTGAAGAACATTATAGGATGATGTTACCATATTCCCGAATCTATTCTTCCAAGACAATCTGTTCTTTCCATTAACTCCTTTTTCCATTTTCCATTAGAATTGTGTTCATGTGGTCTTTGTTATATCCATGTTTTATGTCATCTACTATTTCAGCCATACACACTGGTTCCATATGGAAAGCAGATAGTTTCTTTTTAAATCCTATTGATGTTTTCTTTTAAATTCTCAAATTAAAATATTTCTCCATGTATTTTTATTCTAGATGGTGTCAGTCATGGTGCCAGCTACTGTAGTTTTTTAGGTTACTGATTGTGTAGGCTGCCAGGCATACATAGAAATGCCAGATAGGGACATAAGTGTCAGAGTCATCCCAGAGTTATGGCGCTGATATGTTTGATTGTGTAGTCTTACAGTTAAGCCATACATCTGAGGCTAAAGGAAAGCTATTATAAACCACGTCACAATGCAGTGACATGATTCTTTTGTTTCTAATGGTCTAACATAGGCTCAGTTTATGTACATGAAAGAAAATAATTTTTTGTGAAATTCTGATTTGAAATTTTATAAACATTTCTGAATTGTGTAATACCCCAGAGTGGTATTACCATTTCTACATCCTGCTACTGTCATTAATTGCTAACCATGATGTCATCTGTGTATAGATTCCAGGTCCTTTGTCACTGTGCATTGATAATATTACTCTGAAACTGTTATGTTCATGTAATGTTCCTGGTTGTCCAGCAGATGGTGGTGTGTACCTGGCAGAGAGAGAGAGATCCTTAGATAGAATGGAACTTACCATTCCATTCTCCCCCTTTTGGGCAGAAGTGGGCCAATCCTGTTTGCAGGGTTGCAGTTCTAGTTTATTCCAGTCTTGTCTAGAAAGTGGAGCAGAAAAGACATGCCAAGATGTAGCAGCGAAGAGAAAGTTCCACCTCCTGCAGAAGTCTTAAAAGGGAAGCAGCTCATAGAGCACCATGACTCCTTATCGATTTACAGACAAAATAATAAGAGGGTGTCAACAGCCAGAGGCACCCCATTCCAGGTGTACCAGAACAGCCCTAAAGTACAGGAACCAGAATAAAGCTGAGTTTAGTATACATGAAGAGAGAGAAAGCAGAGTATTCAAGTGTGCCTACTAGTTTATGCCAAAACCTGCTGGAACAGTATATTGCCTGGATGCAAGTTGATTCAAGTAAAGCTGTTGAACTTTAAAAGTCTAGACTCGACTATTCCACCATTACTCTCCCCTTCGGAGAGAGCCTGCTTCGGAACCTAACCCTGGGGAGCACCGGTATCCAGGTAGGAGCACTGTGACACACACAGAGAAAACTATTGGGGCCGCACCACTTGGCATTCAAATAAACCCGGGGCACGACTGGCCCTGGGGGGTGGCATGTTGCAATTGTAAATGGCAATTTTGTAAAATTTAGTTTTGATACAAAATAAGAAAAATAACATATGTATCATTTAAGTTGACTGCTTTAACATATGAACATGTGAACAGATTGTAATTACTCCAGCCAGTCTCAGTCTATTATTTTGCATGGAGGGCCATGGTTCCTAATTAGAAATTCAGTTATAGGGACATCAACTGAGTCCCACTAGAACATGTTACGGTGCATTGAGTTGGGCCACTTTTGTCTTAAAGGGACATGATTCCATGGAAGTTTATTTTATTTGAAAGCATACACCATCTCGCATTGATGCTTTAAGAATATTGACTAAACCTATACAATGTGACTGCTGAATGGAGAATATTCTGAAAAAAAATCTAGTTGTTCACATCACACAAATAATTAGAGGGCACCCCTCTTGAGACTAATTAGGCTGCAACTACATCGATGGTAGTGCATGAACTTTGCTAGACACTTATAGAAACTGCAATACCAGTCACACAGGTAAGTATTAGCTTTTAGTGTTGTTGTTTTTTTCTGTGGCAACTTTGGGGGGGGGGGGAAGGGGGGCAGTGTGGGGGCAAATCACTTCAGGAGGGCAGTGTGGGGGCAGTTTATTACACGGAGGCAAATTACTTCATAGGGAGCAGTGTGGGGCAAATTATTTCATAGGGGCAGTGTTAGGGAAATTACTATATGGGGTAGTGTGGGAGAAATTACTATATGGGGCAGTGTGGAGGTAATTACTATACGGGGGCAAAGTGGGGGAAACTACTATATGGAAGCAGTGCGGGGAAAATTACTATATGGGGCAGTGTGGGGGACGTTGCTATTAGGTGACATTATTTTTGGGGACACTATATAGGCATTATTACCTGCTATGGGCAACTAAGCCAGTTCTACTTTACACCCGTTTGATAAATGACCCCAATTATGAGAAATCTAACATGTAGGTATAACAAACTCTGCAGAGACGAGATGCGGCTGAAAGAATTTGTTATGGCGTTCTGGGTCAAACGGAGGAGAAGAGGAAAGAGAATATCTACATGACAGGAGATGTCAATGGAAGTAAGAGGTATGTGGTGCTGCTGCTGTATTCTCCTATATGTAGAGCTGGCTCACTACTGTGAACTGCGTCTCATCTTCTCCTCCAAGTCTTTTTGTATCATAATCGTATGTATTTCAAATTTGGCAACTAAAATTTTAATTTGTCATCTGAAGTCCTATGTAACAGCCCAGATAACAGTGACAACTTTCTGTGTGCAGATAATGTAGTAGTTGTTCCATGCAGTCCTATGTAACACCCCACATAATTCACTGTGTTATGTGGGGTGTTACATAGGACTGCAGGTAACATCTATGACATCTATAATCAGAGAGTTATGAGATGGTGGGGGTCTGACTCCTGGCACCCCTGCCAATCTGCCTGTTTGCTGAGCGCTGTCTATTTGATAGCACTGTGCTTGGTATTGCAGCTCAGCCCCAATCACGCGGATGGGACAGAGCTGCATCTAGGCCACGTGAACGATAAATGTGATGTCATATGGCCTAGGAAGAGACTGTGGTGCTCACGAAGCACCGCAGCCCCTTCATACAGAAAAAAAAAAAAAACGAAAAAGAAGGGAGGGGCCCACGTTGGGTAGACAGCCCTGGGCCTATCATGCACTTAATCCGCCCCTAATGAGGACATCTGTATTCTTAGATTTTATGAAGTCAAACTTGGAGCAAGGGGTTAATCATCTGTTTCCCAATATGCCCAGTCACACCCTTTAGGTGGGCACCAGTCTGCAATAATTGCTTTAACACTGGTGTAAATTGAGGTGATTAGTTCATCCCACCCACTTGTAGTCTGGCAGTTACCTGGCTATATCAAGCAAATGGCCTTATATGATTATTAGAAGAAAATAATGGAATACAGTGGCATTGCATATCGAAAAAAAAAACTGTATATTTTTTCTAATCCCATACAATCCCTTTAAAATATACGTAACAAACTTTGTATTAATCAATAGTACAATGCATATACTGTTGCTACTGTATTTTTCGCCCCATAAGATGCATTTTCCCCCTAAAACGTGTGGGTGGGGGGGAATGCCCCTGCGTCCTATGGGGCGAATACTAAATGAGCATTTCCATTATGGAAGTGCTCATTAGTACCGAAGGACCAGGAAGCGGTAAAGGCTCTGTACTCACCGCTTCCTGGTCCTCGGCTGTCGGCTGTGAAGGCTGCTTACAGCGTTAGGGCGCTCTGTGACCTCACGCTGTGCGCGTCAGGTCACAGCACAGCCGACAGCAGGAGGAAGAGGATCGCGATGTAGGTGAGGAGCGGCGGCGTCCAGTAGCAGGAGAGGCAAGTGTTTTTTTATTTTATAAAACATAAAAAAACTGCTGGGGGCATAATGACTGATGAGAGGCATAATGGGGGCTGAGAGGCATAATGGCTAATAACAGGAACCAACTGACAATTCATGGGGCCCCCGGGCAATGGGAGATTATGGGGCCCCTGTGTCCTCACCCACCCTCAAGCCACACCCACACACATATCGCACCGCCCACATCACCTACATTTGGTACAGAATTTCTCTTCACTATGTTCAAAATAAATGTTTACTAATTAAAACAATAAATAAATAAATCACGGCCTCCACCACAACACAAGCGTATCTCAGACAGTAATGTGCAAGCAGTGGCGTAGCGTGGGTTGCCAGCACCCGGGGCAAGCCATGTACTGCCCCCCCCCCCTCCAACCTGTGGCTGTTCTGTCCCCACATGAAGGCGAATGAAGGTGTAACTGATAATGACCTTGTGACTGTCCTACCTTCGTATCCAAGCAGTGGAGCAGACCGGACCGGCAGATGCTCAGGTTAGATGGACCCAGACGTAGACATGAGGGTGCAATCAAACGTGGGTTTATTTGATCCAGAGCAGCAACATACAATGATGCAGTACAGGAATGCTGTGATGTGGGTGTCTTTCCTGAGGCTAACTGCTGAGGCAACTGCTGAGGCAACTGCTGGTCAAAAACTGATGCCTTCACAAGCCAAGGTGTGAGTCTCCAGTCACAAGGAGTGCAGCACTGAAAATGGCTACAGGAAGTGACAAGACCAAGGCTGCTAAAACCACGCCCAGAAAGAAAAACTTTATAGACAAGGAACAAGGCGTGCAGCATACGAATTCCGGCCAGCAGATGGCAGCAGAGAAACAATACGTAGAAACAACATAGTAAAAGGAGATATAATAATACAGTGCATTAATTAAATTTGAAAGAAACAGCACACTCCCCGTCTGAAATTCACTTTGGGGATTTCACTATGATGAATGTCCATAAAATATAAACAACCTGTAAAAAAAACATGTTAGAATGCAAAATATAGATAGTCCTGTTTTCAACTTGGAATGGAGAAGATCTGCGAAGCTAAATACAGTCCTGTTCACCCGTCAGGGACGTTCTCGATGGGTAGTATTAAGATGAGTTCATTGATTGGTCTTGAGAACGTTTTAAGCTCGCCTTTCCTGAAGATCTTCAACTCCACCTTCCGGACCTTGCCATCCTTGCTAGGGAAAACCTTTGAAATTAGTCCGATAGGCCAGTCAATCCTTTCGGTTTGTTGCTCTTTCATCAATACAAGGTCTCCTTCCTTCAAGTTTGGTTTGTGGTGTTGCCATTTTCTTCTTCCTTGAAGAACACTGAGGTACTCCTTTCGCCACCTGTTCCAGAAGTAATCTGCTAGATATTGTACACGTTTCCAGTGTTTTTGATAGATGTTCGCATGAGTGAATTCTCCACTAGGAATAAGCGTACTCTCAGTTTTTTGGGTAAGTAGAATAGCCGGAGTCAGAATGGCTGGTGTCTCAGGATCCATAGACACTGGCACAAGGGGTCTTGAATTGATAATGGCTGAAACTTCAGCGAGAAGAGTAACTAGAGTCTCATGTGTGAGTCTAGACGAGTTTACATCCATCAACATAGAATTTAAGATGTTGCGTGAGATGCCGATCATTCTCTCCCAGGAGCCCCCCATGTGGGAACTGTGAGGAGGGTTGAAAATCCAGGTGCAACCTTTTTCCGCCAACTGATCTTGAATGGACTTGGTGTCGATGTTAAGTTCTCTACAGGCTCCGATGAAGTTGCTTCCCTGGTCAGACCTCAATTGTTTTACTGGTCCTCTGATTGCGAAGAACCGTCTTAAGGCATTAATAAGGCTGGATGTGTCCATAGATTCTATCACCTCTATGTGAACTGCTCGCACACTCATGCAAGTAAATAGTACGGCCCAACGCTTACTGTTTGCGTGACCGCCGCGGGTCCTGCGTGCGGATACCATCCATGGCCCAAAGACATCTAGGCCAACATAGGTGAAAGGCGGCTCTGTACATAGTCTATCTGCAGGCAAGTCGGCCATTTGTTGGTGTAGTTGTTTTCCTCTTGCTTTACGACAGTGCACACACTGATGTAGTACTTGGGCCACACGTTTTTTCATACCTATAATCCAAAGGCCTGCAGACCGTAATTTGCCCTCAGTAATTTGCCTGCCTTGGTGTTCGGCCCTTTCGTGGTAGTATCGGATTAGCGAGATGGCGATATGATGTTTGCTGGGAATGATGAGAGGATTTTGTTCTGCAATTCCCAGGTGGGCTTGATTCAAACGACCACCAACCCTCAGCAAGCCAAAACTGTCGATAACTGGACTTAAGTTGGCGAGAGGACTTTTTAAAGGAATCTGCTGTTTGTTGTACAAACACTTCCATTCTATGTTGAAATTTTCCTGCTGGACGTGACGTATTATGAGGTACTCACTATGAGAGATGTTCTCAGCAGAGAAGGGTTTATGGCAGGCATGCCAACCATGACAATCTTTATCTTGGTGAGTATTATGATAACATCTTGCAATGTGCACTAACCTTGCAATAGTTCTGACGAGTCTCATCCAACTGGAGAAACGCTCGAAGCGCTGACAACCGAAGCTCCAGTGACTAATGCGCTAACTTCAGCGCGGATTTCTGGATCATTATCCGGATCCTGGATGCTGAAAGCTTCCTGTACATATTTGTCCGCCTCTTCAAGCAGAAACTCTGGACCTGTAAGCCAAGTAGAGTTAATAAAGGAACCTATAGACATAGGCCTAGTGGCGTGATCTGCTGGATTAAGTTCGGACGGTACATAGTGCCATTGTTCGGGTTTGGAGGATCTCCTGATTCTCTCTATGCGGTTACTAACGTACACATAAAATCGCTTGGTCCGATTGTGGATGTAACCCAAAACGACCTTACTGTCGGTGTAATACTGAACTTCAGCTATGTCAACACCCAGTTCTTGTTGTATGAAATCCGCAATCTCCACTGCCAACACAGTCCCACAAAGTTCCAGTCTGGGAATAGTATGATCGGGCTTAGGGGCTAACTTAGCCTTACCGAAGACGAATCCAACGTGATTCTGGTTGTTGGGTTCTGTCACCTTTAGATAGGCAACCGCTGCGATGGCCTCCGTGGAGGCGTCCGAGAACACATGGAGTTCTTTCTTTATGCTAGAGGAAAGTGAGGTTTTAACATAGCATCTCGGGATGTGGATCTCATCCAAGGCACACAAGGATCGCTTCCAGGCTTCCCATTTTTGCTCTTTCTCAGAGGGAAGTGGGGTATCCCAATCCTTGACTGTTTCAGAAAACTGTCTCAGTAGAGATTTACCTTGTATGGTGATGGGCGCTACAAATCCCAGCGGATCAAATAGGCTGTTTACCACTGATAGGACGCCTCGTTTTGTAAATGGCTTGTCTGCGCAACTTATCTGAAAACCGAAGGAGTCAGCCGAGAGATCCCATCTGAGGCCCAAGCTCCTCTGCACAGGTGGACTGTCCAGTCCCAAGTTAATGTCCTTGAATCCTGGTGCATGATCGCCTGATTCGAAGGCCCTCATAACGGCCAGGCTGTTTGAGGCAATTTTGTGTAGTCTAAGTTTGGCTTGGTACAACATACTTTGAGTCCTTTTGAGCAGATCGATGGCCGCTTCTTCAGTCGGTAGTGATTTGAGTCCATCGTCTACGTAGAAGTCCTTTTCTACAAAGTCTCTGGCGTCTTTACCGTACTCGGATTCTCCCTCTAATGCAGTGCGCCGAAGGCCGTAAGTTGCCACGGCAGGTGAAGGGCTGTTTCCAAATACATGTACCCTCATTCGATATTCTGCCATCTCTGCGTTGGTGTCATTATTCTTGTACCACAAAAACCTGAGGAAATTCCGGTGGTCCTCTCTGACTACGAAACAGTGGAACATCTGTTCAATGTCGGCGGTGATGGCAACGAGCTCTTTTCTGAACCTCATCAGCACTCCAACTAGGTTATTCGTCAGATTAGGACCTGTGAGAAGGACATCATTAAGAGATACACCTTGATGTTTGGCGCTTGAGTCGAAAACAACCCTAATTTGATTAGGTTTTCGTGGGTGGTACACTCCAAATGAAGGCAAGTACCAGCACTCGTCGTTCTTCCCTAAGGATGGAGCTGGTTCTGCATGGTTGTTGCGGAATATTTTGTCGATAAAGGCAACGATGTGTTCTCTCATCTCAGGCTTACTGTTCATGGTACGCTGAAGAGAGTTAAATCTAGACAGAGCTTGTTCTCTATTGTTCGGGAGTCTCACCCTGGTAGCTCGGAAGGGTAATGGAGAAACCCAGTGATTGGTTTCGTCTTTAAGGAACTCATTCTCCATTATCTTGATAAATTCTCTGTCTTCTACTGACAAAGCTACTTTATCATCGTCCTTGCTTGTGTGAAAGACTAATCTTCCCAAGTTGTCGGCAAAGAAGGGAGGAATGTCGTCAGGTGGTTGTATGAGGTCTGGAGGCTTCTCTTTCACCTCGTAGTGATGAGGACAAGGCTTAATGCAAGTTGTGCGTCCATCTCCACGCACATACGTTTTGAAAGAGTGGATTCTAGGTTGATCCAAGCATACATTTCCTATGACTACCCATCCCAAGTCCAGTCTCTGGGCGTATGGTGCATAGTCGGGACCATTACACTGTTGACGCACCTTGTGTACCCTTAGATTGTCTCTGCCAAGCAGGAGTAGAATCTCGGCGTTGTTGTCCATAGGTGGGATAATGTTGGCTAGGTGCCTTAGGTGTGGATGGTGAAATGAAGCTTCCGGGGTAGGAATTTCATCCCTATGGTTGGGTATTTGATCACATTCGATCAGCGTCGGTAGAGGTATTTCTGTATTCCCACTGACGGAACAAGCAATGAATCCTTGTGCCCTCCTGCCGCTAGTCTCTATGCGACCCGAGCAGGTGTTTAAGATGTAGGGTTCTGACGGTCCCTTTATTCCAAAGGCTTCAAAGAATTTAGGTCCTGCTAGGGAGCGGTTACTTTGGTCGTCAATGATGGCATACATTTTTACTGCCTTTTCTGGTAGCCCCTCCGGGTAGACCTTGATTAGGCATATGCGGGCACAACATTTCTCACTCTGGCCCTCCCCACATACATCCAAGCATGAGCAGGAAACAGCAGTGGCTGTGTTGGCATTATTTTGGGGCTCCCCGCCATGACTTGGAGCGGGACTGGTGGTGACAGCAGCCGGTGAATCCCTTGTGAGTGGAGTTGGGTGCATAGCTGAGGCGTGTCTTTCACTATGACACTCCTCACACTTGATAATGGATTTACAGTCCTTAGCCATGTGCTCCAATGAAGCGCAGCACCTGAAACATACCCCAAGCTCGGTGAGGACTTTCTTGCGCTCCTGTATGGTTTTGGATCTAAATCCTCTGCATTTGTTCAGTGAGTGTGGTTTTTTATGAATGGGACATTCACGATTGAAGGCCTTGTCTCCTGATGAGGTAGTGTACTGTTTACCAGTGGGTACTGCAGATGATGGTAGGTTAGTCTTTCTAACATTCACGCTGCTCTTAAAGTCTCTGTGTTTATGCACAATACTTTCATACCTTGATGATGGCATCACTGAAGCTGTAGTATTAAACTCCAGGAAGTCGAGGCTGGGGTCATTCCTCATCTGGGACTGTTCATCGATGAACCTACAGAAATGAATAAATGGGGGAAAGGTGACGTCATGCACTCTTTTGTACCTTGAGACTGATGCCGCCCACTTCTCTTGCAGGCTGTATGGTAGCTTCACGACAATTGGGTTCACCCCATGGGCAGTATCCAGGTAGCACAGCCCGGACAGACGAGGATCTCTTTTGGCGAGCTCCAGTTCCATGAGCAAATCACTTAAATCCTGAAGCTTGTGGACATCCTTAAGACTGATCTTGGGAACGTTCTGCAGTCTCCTGAATAGTGCCTTCTCTATTGCTTCTGCACTGCCAAAGGTGCGTTCGAGTCTTTGCCAGGCTGCAGCGAGACCTGCTTCTGCTTGTCCCACATAGACAGTTCTAAGGCTCTTGATGCGATTTGTGGAGCCTGGGCCCAGCCAGTTGATCAAGAGGTCGAGTACTTGCTCTGCAGTTAGGTTGAGGTTGGCGATGGCAGCTTTGAAGGTTGCCTTCCAGGCTCTGTAGCTCTCCGCACGGTCATCAAATTTTGAGAGACTGGTGTTAATTAGCTCTCTGCTCACCATAAACCTGGCAAACTCAGACATATCTGATCTCTCACTGCTTGTTGCCATGACAACTTGTGATGCCCCTGGGGCGTATAGGCTGTGTGGCGTGAAAGGGTGAGATGCTTCCGGGTAGAATGATGTTGCTGCAGGGTTGAGCTGTGGTCTAGCCTCTGTAGATTCTGATGACTGCCGCTTGAGCTGTGGAGGTAGGCCAGGGAACACCTGGTAGCCATCTTGCTGTAATAACTGCCCTTGAGAGGGCGCGCCTGGGCAACTGTTATTGGGTTGCTCAGGGTGCTGTGGGTATCGCTGGGACTGCAGGTAGAGCTGACTTGGAGGTTTCAGTGTTGTTTGCTTGGACAGTACTGCCCACTGGGGGTGGTGCAGATAACTGTTTCAGTACATAGTCGCTGGTGCGATCAACTGGATCGTCTCTCTCCTCTGGTGGTAAGCAGACTGAATCAAAGCCTTGGCTCAATGCTTGCTCAAGTAGTCTTACTTTTGCTAATGCAATTTCCTCTTCCCTCTCTGATTCAAGGATCTTTATTCGAGCCTCTGCTTCTGCTTCTGCCCTCTTGGCTTCTGCCTCCGCTTCTGCCCTCTTGGCTTCTGCCTCTGCCCTCTTGGCTTCTGCCTCTGCTTCTGCCCTCTTGGCTTCTGCCTCCGCTTCTGCCCTCTTGGCTTCTGCCTCCGCTTCTGCCCTCTTGGCCACCGCCGTCTGTGCTTCTGTTCTTGCAAGGACTTCTTTTTCGGTGAAGGAACGCCTCACTTTGGATAGCTCTGCATTTATGCGAGCCTCTAGTAATCTGTCGCTCAGGGCGGAGCTTCTAGAGCATGATGATCTGTAGGACCGCGAGGAATGTTTGGATGAATGCGATCTGTGTGATCTAGTTTCTTGCAAATGAGAGATGCGGAGTTCCACTTTATCTTTAGCATCCATCACCATGGCGTCTCTTTGTCTGTCTATTGATTCTGCCTTGCACAATTCTGACAGGGCTTCTTCAATATTAGAGTCTTTTAGAAAGGTTATATACCTTGTGGACAGTCTCTTGTATCTTTCGTGGGCTGCGTTCAGCCGCCCGACGGCAACTTGTAAACTGGTGGCATCACCTGAGGAGGACTTAAGTCCTAATATGAGGGAGGAAACTCGTTCCCATAGCTCTTCCAGGTTGTCGCACAGCTCATCTTTCCTGGTGTGATAGTTTTCTGTGATCTTTATAGTTGGTTTGAGAGAGCGCCTTGGTCGCGCGACTTGGTCTGCTGGAAGTGTGGGTTCTACCTCCAGCTCTTCATAATGATCAGTATCAGGTTGCATTTGCTTTGTTTTATCACTGGGGAACTGTACGAGGTCATTTTCGGCCATTTTGATTTAAGGTGCGCTGTCTCTTTAAGAAAATGAACTTTAGAATTGGGGGCTGAAAATTGCTGTGCGACTCAGATAAGGCACCCCGATAAGGTTCCTAAAGTGTTTTGAGTGAATTGCGGGGTTTTGGTTTGAGGGAGGCCCCGCGTGCGTGAACAGTTCTTATATCCTGCAAGCAAGGGTTAATATAGGATGTAGAAAGTGGCTTGGCGAGTAGTGGAGGACTTCCAGGCGAGAGTATATCTACTGCGGACACCCCGTGCTTCCCCTTTGGCTTGTGGGACGTGCACTGTTGCCGGGCAGATTTGCTGCGAGTGGGCCTGTTGCAGGGGAGGTTCCTGAGTGTGGCACTGGGCTCTGAGGGAACCTGTAGCCGGGCATTAGACTTTGAGACGGGTATTTACTGGGGTATAAGGCTTTAAGGCAGTTTTTGACTGTTCTGTCCCCACATGAAGGCGAATGAAGGTGTAACTGATAATGACCTTGTGACTGTCCTACCTTCGTATCCAAGCAGTGGAGCAGACCGGACCGGCAGATGCTCAGGTTAGATGGACCCAGACGTAGACATGAGGGTGCAATCAAACGTGGGTTTATTTGATCCAGAGCAGCAACATACAGTGATGCAGTACAGGAATGCTGTGATGTGGGTGTCTTTCCTGAGGCTAACTGCTGAGGCAACTGCTGGTCAAAAACTGATGCCTTCACAAGCCAAGGTGTGAGTCTCCAGTCACAAGGAGTGCAGCACTGAAAATGGCTACAGGAAGAGACAAGAACCAAGGCTGCTAAAACCACGCCCAGAAAGAAAAACTTTATAGACAAGGAACAAGGCGTGCAGCATACGAATTCCGGCCAGCAGATGGCAGCAGAGAAACAATACGTAGAAACAACATAGTAAAAGGAGATATAATAATACAGTGCATTAATTAAATTTGAAAGAAACAGCACAGTGGCCACGCCTCTTTTTACAGATAATGCAGTAGATGTCACCTGCAGTCCTACGTAACACCACAGATAACACAGCGATAACTCTCTGAGTACAGATAATGTAGTAGATGGGTGTGAGCCCCCAGAATTCAGAACACGCACAGTGTGACCTGAAGTCTGGGGCCAGGATGCGGCAGGGTGGGCCAAATTCTATATCCACCCTGCCGTCACTACAGAACATACAGGGTAATACACAGGGCCGTCTTTAATATTGATTGGACCCTGGGCAAAAATTTACTTGGGCCCCCTGGATCCCGCCTTCCCACACCTTAGCAGGAAATCACGCCCTCCACCACAACACACACACAACGAATCCACACATCTGGTAGAGTACAGTGAATGACTGTAAATACTTCCATTTCTGAAGACTCCAGATAAACATCCTGATAATATTAGTACCACACAGATAATACCCCCTTCAATAATTATTGGCACCCAGTACCCTAAAATAACTGCACCCAGCAAAAAGTGCCCCTGACACTAATAGTGTAAACATAACGTCCCCCAAAAATAATTGTGGTAAGCTGATACTGTGCCAAGGTGCCCGCACAGTAATAGTGCTCCCAAAAGTCTCACCAATAGTAATTCTCTGCTAGAGCACACATGGTAGTAATAGTGCTCCTACAGTACCCCCAACATGTCCCCACTGTGCCCCAGATGCAATAATGCTCTCATAGTGCCCATACTAGTAATCATTTTCCCCATAGACCCCCTGTAGTAATAAAGCCCACCATAATGCCACCAGTAGTAATAATTCTCCTAATAATGTCTCAGTACAAAAAATGTCCCCTTATAATGTGTGCCTGTGCAAAAAATACCCCCTTTTAATGCCACCCAGTTGAGCTAATGTCCCCATAGTGTCCCTATAATGTGCCAGTATAAAATACCCCTATGTAGTGCCCCCAGTAAATGCCCCCATATTGCTCCTCTCCCCCCTTCCTCCTTGTGCCCCCCATAATGTACCAGTAAAAAATGCCCCATTTATAGTGCCCCAGTTGGTTCCCCTTAGTGTCCCTCATAATTTGCAAGTATAAAATACCCATTCTTAGTGCCTCCCATAGATGACCCCATGATACTCCTCTCCCCCCTTCCCAATAGTACCCACTAGAGATGAGCGAATTTCATATTTTGAAATTCGTTAACACTTCGTTGGTAAAAGGTGAATTGTGTTATGGATTCCGTTACCACAGACCTTAACGCAATTCTGTGACGGAATGCCTTTGGAGCCATTCCGTTATTCATTCTGTCATAATAGAAGTCTATGGGCTGCAAAACGGATCTGTCCCGTTTCCGTTATGCATTCCGTCATAAAATACGCTATGGTCCGTGGTAGCGGAATCCATACAACGCAATTCACCTTTTACCACCAAACGAAGTGAGAACGAATTTCAAAATATGAAATCCGCTCATCTCTAGTACCCACCATAAAGTGTCCCAGTAAAAAATGCCCCAATACAGAGCCACCCATATAAAATACCCCTTCTTTGTGGCCTCAATAGATGCCCCCATAGTGGCCCCAATTATGTGCCAGTAAGAACAGCACATCTTCCTTTGAAAGGCATTTACTGCCTTAACATTTCCTTTTAAATGCGCTCTTGCTGCCCGTCTGATAAAGATTCTTTGCAGCCAGGTCCCAGGATCCTTATTTATGACCTCATCTGGCCAGCTGACACTGTCATCACTCACTGCCTGTCAGTGTCGTGTCGCTCAGTCACACACAGGCTGCCGCTGCACTCAGTCCTGAAGCGGCAGCCATCTTCTTCTTAAAGGGAACCTGTCACCCAAAAATCGCCTATTAAGCTGTTTACAGTACCTTATAGTGCTGTATACTCGTTTCTTGATGCACTTTTTGTTCGTTTTCCCGCATGTCTGCTCATTCAGAAATCGATGTTATATTCAGCTGCTGCCCCGTGCTTCAAGTCAGGCTTGAAGTCACGGGGGCAGCGGCCTCGGCGTCTTACATGGCCCTCTCCCCGCCCCCTGCCTCTGTTACTGACAGCCGAACTCCGAATCCGGGACCGCGCTCAACGGCCGCATGCGCAGTAAAGGGCGGCAGGAGCGCGGTCCCGGCTGCCGCGCGTACTACGCGCCGTCTTACTTTCGCCGCACTGCGCATGCGCCCGACATCCTGTATCAAACGCGCCCGCGCCCAGATGCCGGGCGCGGGCGCGTTTGATACAGGATGTCGGGCGCATGCGCAGTGCGGCGAAAGTAAGACGGCGCGTAGTACGCGCGGCAGCCGGGACCGCGCTCCTGCCGCCCTTTACTGCGCATGCGGCCGTTGAGCGCGGTCCCGGATTCAGAGTTCGGCTGTCAGTAACAGAGGCAGGGGGCGGGGAGAGGGCCATGTAAGACGCCGAGGCCGCTGCCCCCGTGACTTCAAGCCTGACTTGAAGCACGGGGCAGCAGCTGAATATAACATCGATTTCTGAATGAGCAGACATGCGGGAAAACGAACAAAAAGTGCATCAAGAAACGAGTATACAGCACTATAAGGTACTGTAAACAGCTTAATAGGCGATTTTTGGGTGACAGGTTCCCTTTAAGTTCTTCTTGCTCCGCAGTGTCTGGAAGGTGGGCGAAGCCTATATCCGTGCGTATTGCCGTGCGTGCCCTGGTGATTCATCAGGGCGCGCGCTCCTTCGGCTGACAGTTTACCGCTCCTCGCTCACTCTGCGCAGTGCAGCAGAGCACAGCGAAGACATTAAGTCAGTGTTTTTTGCGCCAGCGGCCAGCCAGCCCCACCCCCCTGCAGTCTGGAGCTGCCCCCCCTCCCGGCCCCCTCTACGCTACGCCACTGTGTGCAAGTATATCACAGATCACATCAGCAATAAAATGCATAGAAAAGTGCAGTGTGTGAGTATCGCAAGCTCTACAGCAATATAAGTCACAGGAATGTGCAATTTGTGAGTGTATTACAGATCGCCTCATCAATACAATGCACAGGAATGTGCAGTGTGTGAGTAGATCATAGGCAACCCACTGCTTTCCCATAGGGAAGCATTGGGAGGCTATTGCGCATGCGTGGCTTCATAGAGATGCTTTGAATAAATGCAATGTGTTTAGCGTGAATGCCAGTGTTGCACGTTGTGCAACACTGGACTAGGAAGCACCTCTAGTGGCCGTCTGGTGAGTGACTGTCTGAGTGGCCACTAGAGGTGTTCCTTGGCAGTAATGGAAATACGGCCTTTTTTTTCTGAAAAGGCAGTGTTTACATTAAAAGCTTGCAGAGACCTGCTATAGCCACCAGAACTACTACGTTTAGCTGTTGTGGTTCTGGTGACTATAGTGTCCCTTAATATAGAGGGGAAAAAAGAATCAGCACAAAAGTATCAAATAAAATGGCTGTATCATTATTCTAAAAATTATAAAAGCACAACTTCTGACACAAATATATAGTATTTTGAAGATTGCTTTTTTTTTTTTTCAATGTGCAGATAGTACTGTACCCCTCCATCCCTCTTCTACATCCCCCACCCCCTTCTCCAACCACCCAGAACCCAAACTCACATAAAACAAGTAATATATATAATATAGCTTACAGTGAATGACTGTAAATACTTACAGTTCTGAAGACCCCAGCAGGCTCAGGATCAGTGCTCTGGGCAGCTGGGCTCAGGGATGGAAGTGGGCACCGCTCTGCTGTTCAGGAAGGAGACCTATAAGACGCACCTAGGTTTTAAAGGGGGACAATAAGACAAAAAATATTTTTCATTACACCTCAGGTAATTCCACCAATCAGACCCCCAGTGTTAATAAGACCCCCAATCAGACCTCAGCTCAGACCCTAATGTAAATTACCCCAATCAGACCTTAGATGAGAGCCCCATGCCTCTCATCACCCCCATATCAGCCCCCATGCCTCTCATTAGCCCCCATAATCGGCCTTTATACCTCTCATTAGCCCCTATAATCAGCTTTTATGCCTCTCAGCCCCCATTATATGCCCTTTTGCCTCTTATCAGCCCCCATTATGCCTCTCAACCCCATTATGACGCTCTTTACCCCCATTATGCCTCTCAGCCAGCCCCTATTTTACCTCTCAGCCAGCCCCTATTATGCGCCTCTCAGCCTCCATTATGCCTCAGCCCCCAGCAGCCTGGCCATTATTACCCCAGCAAAAATAAATAAAACACTTACCTCTCCTGCACTCCACCCCTCCTCACCGGCACCACAATCTTCTTTCTCCTGCTGTCGGCTGGCGCGCACAGCGTGATGTCACAGGGCGAATGGTTAGTCCGCCCCTGGATGATAATGGGGGCTGAGAGGCATAATGGTGATGAGAGGCATAATGGCTGATTATGGGGCCTGATGAGAGGCATAAGGGCTGATATGGTGGCTGATAAGAGGCATGGGGGCTGATGGGGTGATGAGAGGCATAGGGGCTGATATGAGGCATGGGGCTCTTATCAGAGGTCTGATTGGGGGTTATTTACATTGGGGTCTGAGCTGAGGTCTGATTAGGGGTCTGATTGAGGTCTTATAGGTCATAGACTTTTGTTTCTCTAATACAGAGCTCCAAACCATCTAGACAGACATGTAATCAAAAGATAACATACTGGTTTCCTTCAGCCACCACTAGGGGGAGCTTATAAGTTTACAGCATACAACGTATGCATTAAACATAATTATTAAGCTCCCCCCTAAGTAGAAGTGATTTAAAGGCTATGGATATCTACAGAACCATTTTTTTAATTACTGAATGATGTGTCAGAAGAATGAGCTGTCAGACAATCGACCTGATGGATTTATCATAGAACAGCTTTCTGCAGCAGCTATGTACTGTGAAACATAGGAGCTGCAGAGCCCAAACGGAGCAACGTGTTTAATAACAGTCTATTGAAATATGATTTTAACCCCAAATCCATGTAAATTAAATATAGCTTTAAATGTGTCCATTGACTTTAATAGATTCAGATTGGAGTATAGTGGATACGTCAATGGTATAAAGCTCCTTTAACCTTGACTCCCAGCCATGTGCTGTAATTTTTGCAGGGAATGCTTCTTTACTTTATTGCTATCATGAGTTTGGGCTTTATCCATAGGAATCTGCTAAATGCTTGAATCCCATATCTGTAAAATGTAGAGTAGACTAAAGATTTCAGCCCCTAGAGATTCCTTCCAGTTAACAGAAATGATCTGCAATTTCAATGTATGTGCTTTTTGTATAGACCTGTAAACTTAACTGAACTTTTTTATTTAATGTATGTATTTTAGGTTAAAATAGTCAAAAAGCCCAACTGGACTTTTGTAGCTGCTATGTGTTAGAACACTTGTGGGCTGCAGGGCAAAAAATAAAACTTTCTGAATTTTGAATAAAAACAAGGTCAAAAATATTTGTTATCCCAAAATGCATGCAATGAATAAAAAAATGCCTCAAAAACAACGTTGGTCTTTTAAAGGGGATGTGAAATCGGAGAATGGCCTTTTGTTTAAATCAAGCTTTATGTTATTTATTTATTTTTGAATTTTTGGTGATTGTTTTTTTACATTTTCCATGTCACTATCTATAGTTAAAAAAAAAAATCTAATTAATATATATTGAGAAAAGCTCTACCAGCAAACTACTGGAGCTCAGCCTGTCAGTAACCAACTGAAAAAGAGCAAATAATAATAATATAGGCTGGTTGTTTGAGCCCGTCGAATTAACGGAGGTTGTTAAAGCACCTTTAAAGATTTTATCCACTGATCACTGATAAGTTGGTCTAAACCTATGTGGATATATCTAATTTTGCCGAACAGTATCAAACAAATTCTGCTTTAACAACCTCCGTTAATTCGACGGGCTCAAACAACCACAAACTCAGCTACATCAGCTTCCGCTAACCTGACGGCTCCAAGCGCCTACGTCATCAACCAGCGAATTACCATCTAGCCGGTCACGTGTGACGCCGTGAGAACAGGTCGGAAGCTCGCTCCGTAAAAAGAAAAAAATCAAGAGGAGCGCCATTGATTGAAAGCGGTGTAAGTATTACTGCTGAACGGCACCTGAGAGCTTTCGTTGTAGGAGTTTGCAGTAAGGACATTCCCTGAACCATATGGTTCCTACAAGCTGGTAAATCGGCATATAATTCTATGGACATTTGAGAGATACAATTGATTCTTGCAGTTGCACCCTAGTCACAAGGTCTTATTTATATTTTGGAGTACTCCAGCTTTTTAGGTTTTGTGCGTGAGCTCCGCACTTTATTTACCAATTCAACGTATTTATGCTGATATGTCGACACTAAGTTGGTGTTTGTTTTAATAAGTGTATTAATAAATTCGTATGCAAAAATATTATGAGCCAGCCTATATTATTATTTTAAAAAAATCTCATCTCATGCAGCTTTTACACTGGCCACTAGGCCTAAAATATGTTAAGACTTCCTGTTCTTTGAGAGCAGCCACATGGACCATAGACATAATAAACCCCCAGGGACTCATTTACTTCTTTGGGATAGTCTTCTAGGCATGCTTTTTAAATATAGATGGTGACATGAAAATAAAAAAAATAAAAAATAAAACATTCTAAAGTAAAATAGTGATTTAAACAATAGGTCACTTTCTAATAAAACATTCCCTTTAAAACTAAAAACCACAGGTGTTCACATAGTGAAGTAGCTCTTATAGTGAAGTAGATCTTATTCACTTGACATTGAGAGGTCTGATAAGGAACATAATATTATCTTTTTTCTCTCCTCTCACATTTTTTTGGTGGGTATGGGTTTGGACACTGTGGAAAAAAAAAGTATGTGCTATGTTGTTATGTTTTTACTAAGAAAGTTGAAAGTCTATAAGCCATCTGTTTGCTTTTGGAGAGAAGAAAATTCAAGACAATGCACATAGGTCACCAAGGACCTCAGGCTTCCTCTACAAGTTCATTCTCAATATGGAACCTTTGTAATTTTATTATATTTTCTATGCAGAGAACTTTGCTTCTGGGCAAAGAATACTATTACAGGTCTGCTCCGCTAGAACAACCACAAGTGAGTACAAGGGGGCTGGATCACCTTGCAGCGTAATGGTACCCCTTATGGTTTAACAGCTGTTACAAATCTATCTTTTTCTGGCTACAACAGTCATTTCCACTCGGGCATTTAACCTTTCATTTTCTGGTGGATTCTTTTTGCTTTCGAAATATCCAACTCTCTAAATGGGTTGTTATACATACACACTTTGTACCTTCATCTCTAATATAGTCCATCTGTCCTTCATTCTTCTCATGCTGGTCTTAAACAGGCTGATGATTAGGACATTGAGACATCTGCCGTCTTCAGACCGCTGAAGCTTCTACAGAGGTATCACATAGTTTTATCCAATGGGGCTTGAGAAAGGAAAATGATCAGTGATCTATGTGCCTTAAGAACTAAATCGAATTGGTGGTTGTCTGCCTCAAAACCAATCTCATTGGTGACCAATGTACTGACTGAGGAGCTGCATCAGTCCCGGATTTGGTTTTAGACAAAGGACCATCCTTAGTACAACTTGCCTAAATGCATTCTTTCCAAGGAACTTTCTCCAGATCAGAGGCGGACACAGACAGCAGAGGGCCCCTGTGCAAAGAATGTGCCTGGGCCCCTCCAGCCCCCATGACAAATTCCCAACCTAACCTATTCCCTCCTAATATTACATACAGCAATACAAAACATACAAGGTAAGGCTACCCAAGGCACTACGATCTGTCCGGACACAAACCACAGCATGCAGTGGTTTATGTCCCGCTGATTCTCTGCAATTTTGCAAGATTCTGGCCGGATCTCTACCATACCCCATTATAGTTAGCATTCCGTCTGCATCCAACAGTGCCGGATCCAGTGAATTCCGGCAGGCTGTTCTCAGCTGGAACAGCCTGCCAGAATCACTAACGCAGATGTGAAAGTAGCCTAATACAGGTCCACATACCTTGTACATCCAGTGACGTCTTCTTAGATCTTCTCTTTCCTCATCTTCTCCTTTCAGACCAGACCACCATGATGATTCCTTTCAGCCGTCTCTTCTCTCTGCAGAGTTTGACAGACAGACATCTTAGTTCCCTACTTTTCCAACATCCTCCAACCTTCTGAACACCCCATCCTGTGCCTGCCGTGCTCCCCAATCCTATACTGCAGAAACAGATAAACCACCTGAAAATGCTAGTACCAGATAGTTATTGGCACACAGTGCCCTAAAAGATAACTGCACCCAGCAAATAGTGTCCCAGACACTAATAAACATAATGTCACCCAAAAATAATGATACAAAAAAAAGGCCTGTTGTGTAGCAGTAAAAAAAAAAAACCTCTTCTTAGTGCCCCTAGTAGAGCCAATGTCCCTATAGTGCTCTCATAATGTGTGCTAATGCCCCCTACTGTGTGCCCTCCCAAAAAAAAATAGTGCCCCCAGTTGAGCTAATGTCCCCCTAGTAGATGTCTCCATAATGCTCCTCTCCCCCATGTGTGCCAGTATAATGCCCCCTAGTAGATGCCCCATAGTGCTCCTCTCCCCATGTGTGCCAGTATAATGCCCCCTAGGAGATGCCCCCATAGTGCTTCTCTCCCCCATGTGTGCCAAAATAATGCCCCCTAGTAGATGTCCCCATAGTGCTCCTATCCCCCTTCCCCATTCTGGGCAACAGCATAGTGTAAAAAAAAAAATCAACTCACATACTACCTCCATGACACTCTCAGTGAAGTGGTGAAGGCCTCTTCCGGCCTGTGTCCCGCTCTGTATGGCTCAGGCGTTGCAATGACGTCATCACGCTGCCAGCACTGGCCTTTGATAGGCTGCAGATCTAGTGTCTGCAGCCTATCAGAGGAATGGGAAAAACCTCTCCCCTGCCCCGCTGCAGCATCCATTTGTATCTCTGTCCTGAGAACTGCGCTCATCTCTCCCTGCCCTGCCACAGAACCTCTCTTGGGCCCCCCTACCACACTGGGCCCCTGTGCAGCCGATTCAGCCCTGCTCCAGATATTGAGGTATGTTCGCCCCTGCTCCAGATATTAGCATAGATGGTGATATTCATACAGAGAAGCTATCAAATACTAATGATGATATGAAGATGGGGACACAGTATGAGCTATCTTCCATTTGGGCCCTACTACAGATTGTAAACAAACTGGCATAGGATGGAGCCATCTCCACATGGCTCCACTACTTGAGAAAGTTTATCCACCTTTGGACCGGAGGCCTACATGTTACTCGAGGTCCCCTCTGAACCATTCACGGTTCCTGGGTCTCTGTCTCCCAGCGTCTTGGACCCGCACCCTGCTTTACTCCTTGCGGGCCGGCTGCTAGGGTCACTTTGCTCCGACTCATGGGCTGAAGCCTGCTAAGCCTCGCTCCCTGCACCCAAAGACAGCGCTCCCTCTGGCTCTTAAAGATCAAGTACAAGTGTCCCAATCTTCATCAACCAATGGGAGGCAACCTGTGGAATAAGGCCTCTATTTTGCTAGTTCCATGCAAAAGTGTTGTTGCTGTTGTCTGTCCACGTACCGACATCTGCCCATTTCTTGACTCCACTACCTGACCTGTGCCTGATTTTCCATATTGACCCTGTGCTGCTTGCTTTGATGTTAGCTCTGGTTCTCGAATTCTCCTGTACTCTGCATGCTCTGATCTTGGCCTGTCACTGACGAGTGTGCCCCGCACTGCTGTTTTTGACCCCTATGTATGTACTAGCTGTCAACCAAAGCCGGACTGTACCAGGAGGTAGTGGTCTAGTTGTTCCCTGCAATAAAGTCCAGATACTGTACCTGCTAAGTAGTTAAAGGATAAATTCTAGGGGACTGTCAGGGTAGCATACTTAGGTCTAGCCCAAAGTCAACTGGTTGGTTTGCTCAATGGTTCCACACCCATAGCCCATAACACTATGTTTCCTGCAATTGTTGTTTTTTCCCTTCTGCTATTTGATCTGATTTGTACATATTTATTCTTGAGAAAACCAAAGAAAAACCACCATGCAACAAAAAATCAAGTGTGGAGACATGTCTACAAAACCAACTTATAAACACCACACATATAAAGGACATACATCACATAATTAGCAAGATAAAAAAAATCAATGCAGGAAGGTGCTGAGAGAGTGATGCCCCCCAGTCACTAGGTCCCCATGTATGTCTCCCTTATAAGCATTATGATGAGTGGAATGAGATAGTGAATCCCTAAAGCCAATATATACACCAAATCACCTTAACAGTGTCCTAATAATCAGCACAAGATATTAGAGTATATTATCAGATATTAGAGTATATTATCCAGTATGTAGCTATAGCACGACATGTGTCCTAATGAGACAAACTGTCACTACTCAATATTAGAGAGATCTAAATAGTCTCCCCTAATGGTGACCAAAAGGCATACAAATTATACAAAAAATACAAGAATGGCAAAATACAACTGGCACTAGTGGTGAAGGAAAGGGACATACAGACCAAGGCTGGAGGGACAGAATAACCCCAACATACGTTTTGCGACGCTTCCTCTGTGGGTGTCATATTAATTTCTGTGCATGATTATGGGGTGTGGGGGCATCTGGACTTAGCAGCTGTTAACAGCATTGATAGATATGTTTTACAGCATTTACATGGATCATAGGCAGGCACTGTGACCTGTGCAGAGGTCACTCTACAAGGAGGGAATACATGAGCTCTGACCAATACATAGACTTGCCTGTGGTGATAATGAGATGACTGCTGAGAAGTGAGTTGTACAGAACAGGTAGTGTACAGTGTCCACAGAGAAAATGGCAAGAGTTCAGGATTGTTTTTTAACATAAATAATTACATGGAAAATGCAGAAATATAGAATTAAAAAATAGTGGTCCAAAGCAAGAAAATTACATATTTTGGGTGACCTTTATCAAGACTGTTGCACCACTTTTCTGGTGTGAAAAAGTCAGTCCTGTTTCAGAAAGTAGATAATTTTTATGGCACATTTATGATGACTGACACTTATAAATCTAATCTGTAACTTATTTTTTTTTTTAAAAAAGTACAGCTGCATGTTAAAAAAAATTAACTATAGCATCAAAGAGCTGGCTTAGGGATAAAAAGGGTAAAAAAAAAAAGCCAAGGGCAAAATTTGAGGTCTCCATCACTTCCAAGGGACTCCGTTATTTACACTTCGGGGTAAATTTATCAACCCAGCAAAATGTCACCATTTTTTTTGCACAACGCCATTTTGGGTTAGAAAAGTGGGCATGGTTATCTATGCTAATGAAGTTTATACCAGATGTATCAAATGCAACTTGAAAAAAATGCAACAAAAGTTGCAATCTAGCTCTAGTACAGGTGTAAAAATTGCTGTAGAAGAAATTTAAAAAAAACTGTTTTTAAAGATTCACCAAATGTGTTAAACAAAGTGGAACATTTCTTAAATTTGGCTCATAATACACCAATGTGGAATCCAGCCAGAGGACTATAAAAATTCCCTTCACCATAGGTTTGCGCTAATGTACAGTATGTTGTCATTTGAGCAAGCACTGTTTGATGGCCACTGTATGAATTTTTTTTTTTTACTCAGTATGTTTTTTTTTACGCAGGTGTGGACTAAGTGCATCATAGGAATGGGGCTATCTATCCAACTTGGGCCCCTTCCCTCCATTTTTTCCTAACCATCCCCCCTGGGGTACTGATCATATGATGCTGACATCGTCGCAGGTCCTTCACCACTTTGTTCTCTCCACTGCTGACCTCTGCCCCCCCCCCCCCCCCTGCACTGATCAAATGTGTCACAGGTTAAGGGGAAGGGAAAACACCAAATACACACCACAACGAATAGACAACAATCTAGGCCCTAAAAGCTAAGGAAGAGGGATGGTGACCTCCTAGTAATCCCTAGGCATTTCCCTAACTCCTGCCAGTATGAGCAGATCCTAAAGTGTGGAAATACTCATACACTGGATACCTAAAGCCCTGCT
Source organism: Bufo gargarizans (assembly GCF_014858855.1). Taxonomy (NCBI): domain Eukaryota; kingdom Metazoa; phylum Chordata; class Amphibia; order Anura; family Bufonidae; genus Bufo; species Bufo gargarizans. The sequence goes on from NC_058083.1 coordinate 494,739,709, forward strand.
AAAACTGACGAGCCCTAGGATAGGTAGCAGTTGATGAGACAGCTGGTTCCTTCCAGAATGAAGGAACCTGTGTCTCCCTGAGGCCTAGAAACAGCACACTCCAGATAATAAGAAACAGCGAAGGCAACAAGTACTTAGCTTAGAGATGTATGGAGAAGCAGGAGATCTAAGACAAACCTGCACTAGCAACCCCAAGCAGAAACTATCAACCGCATGGTCAGCAGTGTGAGGCGGATCTAAATAGAGCCTTATCACTGATAACGAGCGGCACCTGAGGAGATCCTGCCAAACAACAACATACATAGAGAAAAACAGAGAGACCTGTCAGATAGCCTCACGTGCAGCAAGTCTATCCGATCTTCTCACCTCTCTCACAGGAGGGACCGTGACTGTCATGGTCTTACCTTCTCACTGTTCTCCTTCGTTTGACATGTGCTGGCGGCCATCTTGGTTTCTGGGTTTCTTGTAGCCTCCCACCCTGCGGCTCCTCCTTCCCACTGGGAGGAGCTGGATGCCTAGCTCATATATATAGAAGGTCTGTGGCTTCAGTTCCTTGCTTGGTCCTCCTGTGTGCACATGCTTCAAAGACTGCTGCTGCTTCTGGTTCCTGATCCTGGCCTCGTCTGACTACCCCGTTGGTTCCCGATCCTGGCTTCGTCTGACTACCCCGTTGGTTCCTGATCCTGGCTACGTCTGACTACCCTCCTGGTTCCTGACCTCCGTCTACGCAAGACCCTGCTTCAGTTTAGCCATCCGTTTGGACTTTAGCTACGGCTTGATTTTCAATAAAGCCTTCTTATTCCACCTATCTCTGTTGTACGTCTGGTTCATGGTTCCATGACATTAGGACCAAGCCATGAATTCTGACGGTACAGGGCCATCCTCGCTACCTACGCTGGTTGCCAGACTTGATCAGCAGGATCACCTGGTGGGTCGGTTCGCTGTGGCGTTACAAACCCTGCTTGAACGCACGGCTCATTTAGCTTCCGTTGCCGATGGGTCGGTTGTCGCTCCTGGGCCCGCTCCTACTGCCACTCCGGTTGTTGCGCCAGAGTCTACCCCGACACCTGTTGCTGCACCTGCGGTGTTTCGGGGTATGACCGGTTCTGCCCCCCTTCCACAGCGCTTTGGGGGAGAGCCAACTCAGTGCCGAGGTTTCCTTAACCAGGTGGCCATTTATTTCGAGTTGCTGCCACATGCCTTTCCTACTGAGAGATCAAAGGTGGGCTTCTTGATCTCGCTGCTCTCGGACAAGGCCTTGGCCTGGGCCAGCCCTTTATGGGAGAACAACAATCCGGTGGTTGCCGAGTTTTCCGGTTTTGTTGCTTCTCTTCGGAAGGTATTCGATGTGCCGGCTCGTGCTGCCTCTGCTGCGAAGCTCCTTATGTCCATCAGACAGGGTTCACGATCCGTAGCTGAATACGCCATTGAGTTTCGTACCCTGGCAGCAGAGGTGGGCTGGAATAATGAGGCTCTGGTCGCTGCTTTCTCTCATGGTCTCTCGGATGCCTTGAAGGATGAGATTGCAGCCAAGGACCTACCAGTGGAGCTCGAGTCCCTTATTTCTTTCCTGATTTTGATTGACACCAGACTCAGGGAGAGACCTTCCTTTAAGGAGAGCCTGCGGAGGCCTTCTAACAGATTGGCGCCTACGTTTGCTGTCCCACCCGTGCCTCCCTCTCCTCCCACGCCTCCTGGGGATGACTGGTCTGGGGGTCAACCCATGCAGCTGGGGGTTGCTCGCCTGTCCGAGGGGGAGAGGGTACTCCGGAGACGCGAGGGCCGATGCATGTACTGTGGTCTCGGTGGGCATTTTCGGTTGGCATGCCCGAACCGTCCGGGAAACGCTCGCACCTGAGATCCTGTCGGGGGCAGATCTTGGGTGGAGTCTCCTAGTCCCCGGTTTCCCGTGTTGACAAACCACTGATCACTGTTGTCCTCTCCTGGGTCGGGGGCTCGGTGACGACCCAGGCGTTGGTGGACTCTGGTGCTGGTGGCTTGTTCATTGATAGTGTGTTCGCCGCCGCCAATTCCATTCCTCTGCAGCCTCGAGGTTCCCCACTGGCTCTTGAGGCGATAGACGGCAGACCCCTTCTGCCGCCACACGTGACTCAGGAGACCCTTCCAGTGGGGATGGCCATTGGTGCCGTTCACAGAGAGTCGGTCTGTCTCCAGGTTATTTCGTCTCCACACTACTCGGTGGTCTTGGGGTACCCCTGGCTCCAGAAGCATAATCCGACTTTCGATTGGAGATCGGCCGAGATCCTCTCGTGGTCACCGCAGTGTGGGGCTAGTTGCATCCATGGGCCTGTCAAGTTGCTGTGTACTTCCTCGGACTCTCTGTTGCCTCCTGAATACGAGGAGTACCGGGATGTATTCGATAAGGTGCGTGCGGTTGCCCTACCTCCGCACCGCCCATACGATTGTGCCATAGAGTTACAATCTGGTGCCGTTCCTCCTCGTGGCAAAGTCTATCCACTGTCGGTAGCGGAGAATGAGGCCATGGAGGAGTACGTGAGGGAGGCGCTTTCACGCGGACACATTCGCAAATCCTCGTCCCCGGCAGGGGCTGGATTTTTCTTTGTGAAAAAGAAGGGCGGTGAGTTGAGGCCTTGCATCGACTACAGGGGTCTCAATCGCATCACGATCAAGAACGCTTACCCGATACCCTTGATTTCCGAGCTGTTCGATCGCCTCAAAGGGGCCACGGTCTTTACCAAACTCGACCTGAGGGCGGCATATAACCTGGTAAGGATCAAGGCGGGCGATGAGTGGAAGACCGCGTTTAACACCAGGACCGGTCATTATGAATCCTTGGTTATGCCCTTTGGGTTGTGCAATGCGCCCGCAGTCTTCCAGGAATTCATCAACGATGTTTTCCGTGACCTGTTGCAGCAGTGTGTGGTGGTCTATTTGGATGACATCTTGGTATATTCTGCATCCATGGAGGCCCACATTCTGGATGTCAGACGAGTGTTGCAACGCTTACGAGAGAACAAGCTGTTCGGTAAGCTTGAGAAATGCGTATTTCACCGATCCCAGGTAACCTTCTTAGGTTACATCATTTCCGCTGAGGGGTTCTCCATGGATCCTGAGAAGGTTTCGGCTGTCTTACAGTGGCCCCAGCCCAGTGGGCTTCGTGCCCTGCAGCGCTTTTTGGGCTTCGCCAATTATTATCGGAAGTTCATCAGGGACTTTTCCATGCTAGCCAAGCCTCTCACGGATCTGACCAGGAAGGGCAGTAATCCTCAGGTCTGGCCGCTCGAGGCCATCCGAGCTTTTGAGGCTCTAAAGTCCGCCTTTGTGTCGGCTCCGATTCTGTCGCATCCCAACCCTGGGTTGCCTTTTGTCCTCGAGGTGGACGCGTCTGAGACGGGAGTAGGCGCCCTCCTGTCTCAGCGTAGAACACCAGAGGGTCCTCTGCTTCCTTGTGGGTTTTACTCCCGGAAACTGTCTTCCGCGGAGTGCAACTATCAGATTGGTGACAGGGAGTTATTGGCCATCGTGCAGGCCCTTAAAGAATGGAGGCACTTGCTCGAGGGCTTGGTGGTTCCGGTTCTCATCCTGACGGACCACAAGAATCTGACCTACCTCTCTGAGGCCAAGAGATTGACACCACGTCAGGCCAGATGGGCTCTGTTCTTGTCACGTTTTAATTACGTGGTCTCCTACCTACCCGGCTCCAAGAACATCAGAGCGGATGCCTTATCACGGCAGTACTCCGAGCTGTCCGGGGAGGAGTCGATTCCGACTACGGTCATACCCCCGAATCAGATCCTGGCTGCTATTCGCACCAGCCTGACCTCTCCTCTGGGTGAGCAGATTTTGGCGGCTCAATCTGGTGCTCCCTCTGGGAGACCCAACGGCAGATGTTTTGTGCCTGAGGAGTTGCGCACTCGGTTGTTGCGAACCTACCATAACTCCAAGGCCGCGGGGCACCCTGGAAAGAATCAGCTGTCCTGGGCGGTTTCACGTCTGTTCTGGTGGCCTTCTCTACGTTCCGACATCGCCGCATATGTAGCGGCATGCTCCGTTTGTGCCCAGAGTAAGTCCCCTCGGCACCTTCCGTTGGGCCTTTTGCAACCCATAGCCACCGGGGAGCGTCCATGGTCACACCTGGGGATGGATTTCATTGTGGACCTTCCTGCATCCCGAGGCCATACGGTCATTCTCATGATTGTGGATCGGTTTTCCAAAATGTGCCACTGTGTTCCTCTCAAGAAGTTACCCTCTGCACAAGAGTTGGCCTCGATTTTTGCCAGGGAGGTCTTCCGGTTGCACGGTTTGCCCAAGGAGATTGTGTCGGATCGGGGGAGTCAGTTTGTGTCCAGGTTCTGGCGCGCCTTTTGCTCCCAGTTGGGGATTCATCTCTCTTTCTCCTCGGCCTACCACCCTCAGTCCAATGGGGCCGCAGAACGATCCAATCAGGCCTTGGAGCAATTCTTTCGTTGCTATGTCTCCGATCACCAAGACAATTGGGTTGACCTCCTGCCTTGGGCTGAGTTTGCCAGGAACACGGCGGTGAACTCTTCCTCTGGGACGTCTCCCTTCATGGCCAATTATGGGTTCCAACCTGCCGTGTTACCGGAGGTATTCTCTCCCCAGGATACTCCGGCTGTGGAGGATCACCTTTCCGTCCTACGTACTTCTTGGGTACAGATCCAGAGGTCCCTTGAGGTCTCTGCGCAACGCCAGAGACTCCAGGCTAATCGCAGACGAGCGCCCGCTCCTTCCTACCAGGTCGGAGACCGTGTATGGTTGTCCACCCGCAACCTCAACCTTCGAGTGCCCACTCCCAAGCTGGCGCCTCGCTTTGTTGGTCCCTTCCGAGTGCTTCACAGGGTAAACCCGGTAGCCTATGCCCTTGCGCTTCCTCCTGGCATGCGGATCTCCAACGTGTTTCATGTCTCCCTGTTGAAGCCATTGGTGTGTAATCGTTTCACTTCCTCGGTTCCTCGGCCCCGTCCGGTCCAAGTGGGCAATCGTGAGGAATATGAGGTGAGCAATATCCTGGACTCACGCCTGGTCCGCGGTCGGTTGCAGTTTTTGGTCCATTGGCGTGGTTATGGTCCAGAGGAGCGTTCCTGGGTTCCCTCCACAGATGTCCATGCTCCTGCGTTGCTCCGAGCCTTCCACGCACGCTTCCCTCTGAAACCGTTCCTTACTCCGCGGAGGAGGGGCCCTTGAGGGGGAGGTACTGTCATGGTCTTACCTTCTCACTGTTCTCCTTCGTTTGACATGTGCTGGCGGCCATCTTGGTTTCTGGGTTTCTTGTAGCCTCCCATCCTGCGGCTCCTCCTTCCCACTGGGAGGAGCTGGATGCCTAGCTCATATATATAGAAGGTCTGTGGCTTCAGTTCCTTGCTTGGTCCTCCTGTGTGCACATGCTTCAAAGACTGCTGCTGCTTCTGGTTCCTGATCCTGGCCTCGTCTGACTACCCCGTTGGTTCCCGATCCTGGCTTCGTCTGACTACCCCGTTGGTTCCTGATCCTGGCTACGTCTGACTACCCTCCTGGTTCCTGACCTCCGTCTACGCAAGACCCTGCTTCAGTTTAGCCATCCGTTTGGACTTTAGCTACGGCTTGATTTTCAATAAAGCCTTCTTATTCCACCTATCTCTGTTGTACGTCTGGTTCATGGTTCCATGACAGTGACAAAAAGATGGTGATGTCATCACAGGTCCTTTAGCTTTTGAGAAGCACTATACAGGAGCAGTCTGCCTGGGGTCTCTTCAGTCCCTGCTGCTAGTGCCAGGATGAATAGTGTAGACAGCAGGGATTGAAAAGATTACACAGCCTGATACAGCGCTTCAAGAAAAACCTTATATGACTATGGTATATTGCAGTACTGCTCACTGCTTATACAGAGACAGATAATAGGTTAGGGAAGCCATTGGCCCCACAGGGGCTTAGGGCCCAGGGTGGCCATCCTAAATGCCCCTATTATGATCCAACACTGCTTTTATTTTTGCACTGTGTGGTGGTGCCATTATTAAAGGACCAATGTAGTATTAACACTTGTAATCTTTTACAATTTTGCAGTTTTCATCTTTGAAAGGATAACTGTCATATATGTAGTTACTAATAACATGATATTCCAGAATCAGTTACTATTAGACTGACTTACCCCATATTTATTAAGATTCAGCCCTTAGCAACCAGTCTGCATAAAACTGCAATCTCACTATTCAGTTAAGATGGCCGCCACTGCCCTCACCCTGAGGCTAATCCCGCCTGCCCTCACTAGCCAGTAACAATAGCCCCCCAAAAGTGTCAGTAACCAGAGCCCTCCCCCCTAAAGGGTTAATCTCCTGCAGCACAAAGGGGTCCTCTTACCACATGTTGCTTTCATTTATACACTGAGCAGACGGCAGATCTCCCTTCCCTGCTCTGCGCTGCTTCGGCTCTGCATTGTCCAGCTCTGCTGAGTGAGGGAGCGTCTGCCAAGCGCAGGGACAGGGAGAAGTGCACACAGCTCAGGCACTGTTATCAGCTGCTGGGGAGGACCTGGCTTTAATCATTTACTTACAGTCCCTGGCTGTCAGTAATGTGACCTTGCACGCTGCGTGCTTCTGCGTCCTCCGTCCTTCAACACATAGACGGACCATGCCTAGCAACTCTATTTTAAGCAGAGGTAAAAGTTGGCAGTACAGGGAACAAAAATGTGAAATTAAAGGGTAATTGAATACACAGTGAAAAGTTGAAATAGGGCCACCAAGGAGATATTAATCACCACAATCCAATACTCCAAAAAATATATAATAAAATACGACAGTTATACTTTAAGCTTCTTTTAGCTGTTGTTACTTTTCATCCATTCAAAATAAAGAGAAGAGAAAAAAAGAGACGGGAGTTCTGTCCAGTGTTTTGCAAAGGTCAAGGATCAAGGCCTGGATGTGCAATTTTTTTTATAAGATGCTTTATATAGTAAAATATGAAGGACAAATCACTCACTTAGAATAGTTAACATTTAGTGCTGCCATCTAATGTTAAAAGGAGGAACTGCAATGAATATTTCCTGCCAACTGCACAGAAATGCTAGCAGGAATAATGTTGGGATATGTAAACATTTCTGTCTTAAGATAACAAGGAGTGATGTAAACAGTGTAAAAATGCAGTGTGTGTCTAATGAGGACCAAACATTTGCACATAGGCCGGGTATTTCAGATGTATAACGCGTTTTCAGGCAGAGGTTTCCGTGGGCAGCTGAAAATCTGCTTGTTTGCCATTTAGAACATATTTTAAGAATAGTTTAATGACAGGGCAATTTAATCCTTGTTCATGGCTACAAAACAGCATTTGTGAGCTCCCGGTCTCATGTGTGGCACCAGACCAGGATCTCCCTGCCAGCAGGAAAAGCCAGTAACCAGTGTCTGCTCAGAGTTAAGTACAGATTCAGAAACGCAGCTGCATGCAAGGTCTGCATTTAATCTCTCAGCTGGAAAGATTTAATGGATCAGTATCATGTAACCGTCCTGGAAACCCAACCACCAAGAAACTGCAGATAAATCCTGTTAGACTCAAAGCCACTTTCCCCACATCTGCTCCAAACAGAAGCAGCGGACGGACAGTGATGAAACTGGTCAGTGATCCCTGCAAATGGGTTGCACAATCCATACAAATTGAGGGCAAATACTATTTTTATTGATTCTATGATATTGTATGAAAGACGGACAACTGTATAGCAAAAGTGTTAATAAACTATTCATTGTGCCCAATATCATGTGATGCATAAATACTTGATAGATAGATGGACAGATAGACAGATAGATAGATAGATAGAAGATAGATAGATGGACAGATAGATAGATAGATAGATAGATAGATAGATAGATAGATAGAAGACTGATAGATAGATAGAAGATAGATAGATAGATAGATAGATAGATAGATAGATCAATAGATAAACATGTGACAAGAAAGAAAGAAAGAGAAAATAAGATAAATAAATATAGGAAGATAGATAATTTTAGGGTGTATAAAAAAATTGATAAAAACGGGTAATCCCAATATAACATTATTCCTCCTCACACGGCTACATATTGAATATGGGGTTCTGTTTTGGGCTCTAGATTCTATAAAGGATATAGAGGAGGTAGAAGGGGTTCAGAGACGGGCGACCAGATAATTACAAGTGATCTCAATTTAAATGTACAAATCAGTACAAAGAACTAGTACAGGATTTATTTGTGCCAAGGACTTTAAAGGGAACCTGTCACCGGGATTTTGTGTATAGAGCTGAGGACATGGGCTGCTAGATGGCCGCTAGCACATCCGCAATATCCAGTCCCCATAGCTTTTATTGTGTATAAAAACCGATTTGATACATATGCAAATTAGCCTAAGATGATCCTGTCCCTGACTTATCTCACGTACAGGACTCATCTCAGGTTAATTTGCTTATGGATCAAATAGTTTTTTTTACACAATAAAAGCACACAGAGCTATGGGGACTGGGTATTGCGGATGTGCTAGCGGCCATCTAGCAACCCATGTCCTCAGCTCTATACACAAAATCCCGGTGACAGGTTCCCTTTAAACAGGCCCAGGGGACATTGTTTACATGTGGAGGAAATATGATTAATACAGGAAAGGATTCTTTACAGTAAGAGTAGTCAAACTGTGAAATGCCCTACCCCAAGAGGCAGTAATGTCAGATAAAAGGACTAGATGCTTATCTTAAAAAAACTAATGTCATTGAGGGGGGGGGGACAGGTCATCAATATAAATCGCTGCACAACCCCTTTAATATTGCATTGAGAAAGGTTGTACTTGATGGACCTGTGTCTTTTTTCAACCTCTGTAACTGAAAATAGCAAAAAAGAATAAATAGCAAACGTAGGCGGCACTCCAGACCAAACACTCGCCCTTCTCAATGTGATGTTTCAGTCCTAGCACAGGAGCTTTTTCACTTGAGAACAAATCGGGAAAACACAGATATGGTTGAATAAACAGTCTGTCGGAATTTAAAGTGTCTGGAATGTTGTGGACAGTGTCGGACTGGGGTGCCTGGGGCCCACCAGTAAAATCTATTTTGGGGGCCCACCGTACGGATACAATCAAATATTACCTGCTCACACAGCAGCAAGATGCTACCAGATGATTGAATATGGGGGTCCCTAGAGCAACTTTGAGAAGGTAGGTCCTGGGAAGAAGAGACACTGTCAGCTTTCCTCTATACCTAGAAGTCATCTCAGCTCTGATCGTGTCTATAAGGAAAGGGCAAAAACACTCCGGTAATGAAGCGGTTATTCTATTTATCATCTGTTTATCTATCTATTGCATATCAGTCTATCTTTATATATCTTTCTACAAAACAACAGTACTCAATCCTCATTTGTTTAGAAATGAAGCTGATGTTTGAGTCAGTGGAAATTTCCTTTAACCACTTCACGAACTCCCATTGACTATAAACGTCCTATGAGCCGTTGTTTATCTCTAAATGGACTTTCTAAAACATCCATTCAGAGATGGCAGCTGCACGCTAATCGTGCAGCTTCCCAGCAGGGACCCGCTGTTAGTGACAGCAGGGCAACCCAGAGCGAAGGCAGGGACAGTTCCCAGGTGTCCCTGCCTTCTAGATTGCTGTATACACAGCGCTCAGCTGTGCGCTTCCTGTCCCGACCCGGTAGTCATGTGACCGCCGGGGCTAGGAGAGTGCAGGAGCTGTTGGGTCTTCCACAGACCTCGATCAGCCCTGCACTGAGGCTGTACAGCATTGTATAGTGCTGTAAAGCCTCTCTGGGGGGTGTATTTCCCCTGTAACTGGGGCTACTATGTCAGCCCCAGTTACAGGAAAAAATCTATAGTGGAAAAAAAAAAAGTCAAATTAAATGTCCCCCAGAGGTCTTGTATGATCTTATGGGGGATGCAAAGTGTAAAATAAAAAAAATAAAAAATAAAGTGTTTTATAAAAAAAATTAAAAAAAAAGGTTTCACATGTAAAAATAAATAAATCTCCAATTAAGTAATAAAAAAAATTTTTTAAATAGAAAAATAAAATAAAAATAGACATCTTTGGTATTTCCACATCCGTGATGGCCAGCTCTATAAATATATAACATGATCCACCCCGTCCAATAAACACCACAAAAAAAAAGCCATTTTTGTCACCTTACATCACAAAAAGTGTAACACCAAGTGATCCTTTTTGTCCCACAAAATAGTGTCAATAAAACCGTAACCTCATCCGAGAAACAATGAGCCCCTAAACAAGAAAATCTAAAAAAAAACTATAGCTCACCAGAACATGGAGACATTAAAACATAATTTTTTGTTTTAAAAATGCTATTATTGTGTTGAAGTGAAATAAAAAAAGTAGAGATATTAGGTATTGCTACATCTGTAACAACCAGCTCTAAAAATAAATAGCACATGATCTAACCCCTCACGTGAACACCATAATAAAAATAAAATAAAAACAGTGCCAAAAAAGCCATTTTTTGTCACCTAACATCACATAAAGTGCAATACCAAGCGATCAAAAGGTGTATGCCCCCGAAATAGTACCAATCAAACCGTCACCTCATCCCGCAAAAAATGAGACCCTAACTAAGACAATCAGTTAAAAAAAATAAAAAAAGCTCTCAGACTATGGAGACACTAAAACATTTTTTTTTAGTTTTAAAATTATTATTGTGTAAAGCTTAAATAAATAAGAAAAAGTATAGATATAAGGTATTTCCACATCCGTAACGATCTACTCTATAAAAATGTCACATAACTTAACCCCTCAGGTGAACGCTGTAAAAATAGATAAATAAAAACTGTGCTAAAACAACCAATTTTTTGGTCACCTTGCCCCATAAAGTGTAATAATGAATGATCAAAAAATCATATGTACCCAAAAATGTTACCAATAAAACATCAACTCTTTCTGCAAAAAACAAGCCCCTGCTCAAGATGATTGGCAGAAAAAATAAATAAATATGGCGTTCAGAAAATGGAGACAAAAACATAATAATTTTTTCAAAAATGCTTTACTATATAAAACTGAAACAAACAAACAAAGAAAGTAGACATATTTAATATCATTGCGTCCGTAACAACCTGCTCTATGAAATACCATATGATCTACCCTGTCAGATGAATGTTGTAAAAAATTAAAAATAAGAACGGTGCCATGTTTACCTTGCCTCCAAAAAAATGTAATATAGAGCAATTAAAAATCATATGCACCCCAAAATAGTACCAATAAAACTGGCACCTTATCCCCTAGTTTCCAAAATGGGGTCACTTTTTGGGAGTTTCTACTGTAAGGGTGCATGAGGGGGGCTTCAAATGGGACATGGCATCTAAAAACCAGTTCAGCTAAATCTGCCTTCCAAAAACTATATGGCGCTCCTTTTCTTCTGCCTCCTGCAGTGTGCCCTTACATCAGTTTGCAACCACATTTGGGTTTTTTATGTAAACCGCAGAATCAGGGTAACAAATATAAAGTTTTGTTTGCCTGTTAACCCTCGATGTGTTAAAGATTTTTTTTTATTAAAATGAAAAATCTGCCCAAAAAGTGAAATTTAGAAATTTCATCTCCATTTTCGTTTAATTCTTGCGGAACACCTAAAGGGTTAACAAAGTTTGTCAAATCAGTTTTGAGTAACTTGAGGGGTGTAGTTTCTACAATGGGGTCATTTATGGGGGTTTCCACTGTGTAAGCCCTACAAAATGACTTCAGACCTGAACTGGTCCTTAAAAATTCAAAGCCTTCTAACGTCTTAAAAAAATAAAATTACATTTCCAAAATGATGCCAACATAAAGTAGACATATGGGGAATGTTAAGTAATAAATATTTTATGAGGTATCGCTTTCCGTTTTAAAAGCAGAGAGATTCAGATTTAGAAAACAGTGAATTTTTTCAAATTTTTGTTAACTTTTGGATTTTTTTTATAAATAAAGGTAAAACATTGACTCCAATTTACCATTAACATGAAGTACAATGTGTCATGAGAAAACAATCTCTAAATGGCTTGGTTAAGTAAAAGCGTTCCAAAGTTATTACCACATAAATTGACACATGTCAGATTTTCAAAATTCAGCCTGGTCAGGAAGGGGGTAAATGGCCCAGTCTGGAAGTGGTTAAATTAGTTTTTTAGTTGTTTACCATTCTATTTAGCCAATTCTTATTTGTATATGGGAAAGCCTGCAGACAACCACCACAGCCACATTCATAACTTCTAATGTGGGTTGCCTTTCCCAGAAAGTCTGAGGAGACTATAGAAATTAGGAACCGACAAAAGGGACAGTGTGGAGACTAGAATAAATACATTTTACAACCTTTTTTGCAATAAAACCCCTTTTTCTTAAGAAAAAAAATGTTTTTGCATTGCTGCTTCCCAAGACCCATAACTTTTTTATTTTTTTTCTATGGAGTTTTGTGAGAGCTTGATTTTTGCAGGACGACTTGTATTATTTATTGGTATCATTTTGGCGAAAATGGCGCTTTTTGATCGCTTGTTATTAAGTTTTTTTCGGTAGCAACTAAGAATAAATTAGCAATTCTGTCTTTTAAAATTATTATATATTTTTTTTAAGGATAAGTTACATGATATATATATAGTCCTGGTCGTTACGGATGCGGCAATATGGGGAATTACCTTTTTTCTTTTTTTGCAATTTTTTTCATTGAAAAGCGTATTTTCTATGAAAAAAAATGCTTAATTTTTTATGGGACTTTTTTATTGAATAAATTTTTTTTTTTTTTACCACTTAATAGTCCCACAGGGGGACTATAGCAGACAGCTTTTTGATTGCTTTCAAAATGCAATGCACTATCCCTATAGTTAATTGCATTTTAATGGCAATGCTACTCTAACATTGACCAACAGGTTGCCCCAGAGGGGCGCAGCCTGCTGGAAATTACTGAAAGCTGCTCTGGGGACTACATCAGACCCCAGGCAGCCTTCACACACATCAGCACCCTGCGATCGCATTTGTGGGGTGCCGATGGGAGACAGAGGGAATCCGCTCCCTCTGTCAGCACTTTACATGCGGCAGACGCCATTGCCCACGGCATATAAAGTGTTAAACAGCCCGGATCGGCACTCCTGCCGGTCCGGGCTGTTAGGGTAGGGCCGCGGCACTCATGTGGCTTAGACTGGGCCACCGTAAAAAAAAGCGTAAGCCTAAGGCTGGTCACGTATCGGTGGTCACTAAGGGGTTAATGGACTGGACCCTATTTGCAGTTTTTGCTATGGGGCCCCATGCTTACTTGTTACACCCTTGTTCTTAGAAATGTATTAGGGAGTTGCTATACATGCAATTCTCTAATATAAAAGTTAAGGTTCACCTTTGACTTGCATTGGTTTGTTTGTATTTGTCAATTTATGCAAGATGTTTTTTTTAATCTTTTTCATTTTTTATTTTTTTTGTCTGCAGTGCATACTTGAATGAGTGGCACCTTCAAGTCTGAATGCGCTCCTATTATACCACCTTGGGAGTAGAAGATTTGTGTGCACTTTGCTATTCCACAGGCGGCTTTGATTAAGTGCTACATATATAACTGTGCTCTTCCTCTCATTAGATGCTTGACTGCACACAGAGGTAACAAGTAACAGCACATTATTTGTGCAGGGTCTGCCCTCCTGAATGTGGATGTCCCCTGGCATAGAGATAGGTTTTAGAGTAGGTCCTGCCTAACTGAGACCACCTTGGCGCTGGCAGGCAGGCACAGATGTGTTTCGATCAAAATATATTGGCTAAGAATCTCAGATTTTATCATATCAGAATGAGAGCTTAGGGCTCATTCACACGACCGTAAGCCGTCTGTGCCCGTATTACAGACCGGCTGTGTGAATTCCGTATCACGGATGCGGACCCATTGACTTGAATAAGTCCCCAATCCGTAAGATAGGACATGGTGTGGAGTGGAGGCACAGATTGGAAGCCCACGGAAATGCTTTGAAGGCTTTCGGGTCCGTGCCTCCACACCGCAAAAGTGAGGACATGTTCTATCTTTTGCCGTATATCGTGGAACGTGGACCCATTCAAGTCAATGGATCTGCTCCGCAATACGGGATTCACACGACCGGTCCCTGTGCATTGCAAACTGCTATTTGCGGTCCGCGGCACGGGCACAGGCGGATTGCGTTCCTGTGAATAGGCCCTTAGTCTATATATAATTTTTGCATCATTTGTGTTGTGCATTTATTTTTCAGTGATTTTTTTATATTTTTTTATGAAGCCTTGCACAACCGCATATTTATTTATCACATCGTGCAGGATGGTTTTTTTTTAAATCTTTTTCAGTATTTTTCTTGCCATGGGTGAACCTACTTTACTTGGCTGCTGCTAGTGTCATGATATCAAATAAAACCAGTTGTATAAAGTGAATTGCCCAGTCTGGATAGAATTGCACAACAAAGATACAGGCCCCCGTGGACACAAGGACTTCTTCTTTCTCAGACTATCACATCTCATTGGAGTCATGCTTGGAGGAACAACTCCTGCCCCCAGTAATCTGACTTCAACAGAACCCCACACATCCAACTATAACCAGGAGGAGGTGGGGGAGGATGGGGGTAATTTCTTTCTAACTGAAACAGGTATGACCAGTTCCTTAAATAAATCGCTTTACTGGTGCAAGATCTTTCTGTACTGGTATCAATTGCACCAGCCAGGCCGCTGTAACCTAAGCTGCACCTCAGCGGGGTGGTAATCAGCTCTGGCCTCTCCTGATTAAAGCCCTCCTATGGTATATAGGCTCCTATAAAAATAATGTGAAGCAGGTACAGCCTTGGGATCTCTGTATAGAGTGTCAGGGTATGGAGGGGACCACAGCTAAATCCACGGGTAAAGGGCAGGCTGGGAGACTTGCTACTAATTAGCCTCATTAATCTGCACAAATAAAGCATATCTCTTCCAGTCCTGAGGCTTTCTCCAAAAATGTTCCTCTTTCCAGATGTTCTGACATATGCAATGTTTTACAGAACTGATCAGTAACTTGCTTTGCCTTATATTTTGAGCTTATCCTACACATAAACCTCATCGGTAGCTTTTGAACATAAAACAACACACAAATAATGTTCATATTAATCTTTGTAAAGCTGATTGTTATGTTTCTTTTTTATTAAATAATTTTTTAATTTATTTTTTAAATATGTAATCATTTTGATCAGGATAATTTGCAGATTTATTTAGATGGCACTTGGGCCATGTCATTATTCTAGAAAAAGAAAAAAAAATGCTGAATATGTGTGATGATCATGCCACACGGCATGCAACAAAATGTAATTTTCTAAAAAGAATTGACATGAAATATAAGGCGGCAAAATGATGTGCCATGTGGAGATTTTCTGACTCTGTAGACTTACGTTGTTTGTGACGAACTGTTTATGTTTTGGTTACAAGTTTTCACTTTTGTATAAACTGGTATTAAATAATTTTCAATGTCCTTAAGGGCTCATGCACACGAATGTATTTTGTTTCCATGTCTGTTCCGTTATTTTTTGCCAATAGGATGTGGACCCATTCATTTCAATGGGTCTGCAAAAAATACGGACAGCACACCGTGTGCTGTCCGCATCGGTATGTCCGTTCCATAGCCCCGCAAAAAAGACAGAACATGTCCCACTCTTGTCTGGATAGGCATTGTTACAATGAATGCGCAAAAAAAAAAAATGGATGCAATATGGATGTCACACGGATGTCATCCGTATTTTTTGCGGATCCGTTTTTTGCAGAACGCAAAATACATACAGTCGTGTGCATGAGCCCTAAGATAGAATCTAATCAATTTGGGTGAAAGGAATGGAACCACAATGTAAATGTTGTTATATGTTTATGGAAAAACTCAATAAAAAAAGTTGTGATGTAGAGAATGAGATAATTAAAAAAAAAATGTTTACTGACTGAAGAATAAATACTAATAAATAAATAAAAAATATATACCGATGGAGCAGAGATGAACTGGTCACTTGTAGAAGAGCTCAGCTTACTTGGGCCGGTGTTTTACTTTTTTTTTCCGCGGGATCGATCCTATTCATCCAGCTCATCACTGAGGATGACGGATAGTTCTGGACAGAAAAACATTTCATGCTACGTTTTCCTGTCCGTTGCTATCAGTGTAAAGACGCTGGATCTGTGCGCTGAAGTGCACATATATCAGTAATGTCCAGGCTCAGGCTTGAAGTAGCTGGCCGGACACAACTGATATATGTCAAGGGGGCCTTAATGTTTCTAATGATAGGAATAGGGCTTGTTGTATAGTGCTACAACAAAATCATGGGAAAACACGCAAAGCCGTATCTACAATGGAACAACAATGTTACTCTTCTTAAAGGGATATCCCAATTACAATATATAGAGGTAAAAGAGGGTGCCCCCACCCCGCAAACTTATGTGACCCCTATCTCTACTCTAATAGCCAGAATGGAGATTCTTCCACCAGCAGCTCTATCCCAGTAAGCTCTGGTGTGATTGCCCCTCTGCACCTATTCTCTGTATATTTTCTTGCAGCATCGGCCCTCACCTACTCTACACCCCACACTAACAGGCGCCAGAAAATAGTCAAAGATAAGAATGCCATTCATGTAATAAATTAGCATTAAAACGAATTGGTTTTAGTAAAATCCTGTGTTATTAAAGGCTGTTCAACTTGACAAGTAGTTCTTTTCATATTGTGGACAACTGCGCCCCCTGTTGTCAAAAATTAAAGTTTCACCAGTTTTGTGTAGTAAAAGCTGTTCGCTGTCTTCCAGGTCTTCAGCTTTTGAGGAACTACGGGTCCTTGTCTGGTTTCTATGCTGGGGCTTGTAGTTCTGCAGCAGCAGATGAGTCTCTTCCTGCCATTATGAGGAAAAGGATAGTTGTCTTATGCCACTATACTAAACCCACTAAAGAGGAGAATATTATGCAGTTTGGAAGATGGGCACGGCATGGGCACATACTGCTATCTATGGTAATGTTTTAGCAATTAGTCTTCATAATGAAAAGTAAAAAATTAAGGGAATAAAAAAAAGGAGCAAAACCTATAAAAGTAAAGTTCCACCTTTTGATTCATGGATTGTTCCTTACACAGAAATTGATGGCAAATCATTAAGATAGTCCATCATTTTGTTAATCGGAGAGGACCCAACAGAAGATGCCTCCACAAATCCAGAGATCGTAGAGGTCACAACGCTCCAATGCAGATCAATTCACTAAAGCATATTTAAATACAGTTTAGGAGGGGGTTCGCACTGGCGTTACGGAATTATGTTATAGGTTCCGTTATAGCGAAAGAATGCAAAAAGGAAACCTTTAAGAGGCATTCCGTTTTGCTCCGTACTAATATATGTCTATGGGGACAAATAACAGTTCCCTTTGGTTCCATTACATGACGGAAAAAATAGTCCTTTCGACTGTCTCCATAGAAATGTGCGGCGGACTGGAAAGAGGCCAAGGGTCCCTTTTAATTGAGGTAAGTGTTTGTCGTGACGCCAGTTGCAGTGAAGCAACAAGGGCACTGGGCCCCTTTTAGTAATGTAGAAGGTGGTGCCCAGTGTAGGAATGCCAGAGTGGTGTAGGGTGCCTAAGTGTCCCTTAAGGTGTTGTGCACGTGTCACGGTGCTCCTACCTGGATACGCTGGACCCCAGGCGGTGTCGCCGAGCAAAGGGGTAGTTGGTAAAGGGGATGAAGAAATAAATGGAGTCCACAGCTTGTGATGAAGTCGATAACAGCTTTACTTTCAATAAACGTCTCTCCAAACGATTAGTTTCCAGCAGGCGTTGGCATTAACAGTGGCAGGCAAACTCCTCTCTGCTATGTATGTTGCTCTCTGGCTCTGCTGCGCTAACAGGATAGCTGTATACTATAGCTTTAGCTGTAGGCTGTACTTCAATTTCTACTCTGGTCTGTCTCTAGCTTTATCCAGGAAAAAACTTTACTCCTTGTTTCTGAAGCTTTTAGGTTTGGCCTCCATGTCCAGCTGAGCTGAAGGTACTCAAGCTGGCCTGGGCAGGGCTATTCCAGCTGGGACTGGCTCCTGCTTCGTTCCCCTAGCAGGGGGTACTCTAGACTCTCTCCTAACTAACTAGTCCCTCTCTCTCTTAGAGAGAGCTATAATGGAAAGAAGGTAAAATAGCTCTGCCATTTATGCTGCCATCTGCTGGTGAACCAGGCATATTACACTTGAACAGTTACATAACAAGAAATACTGTAGGAATACACATTTTGCAGGATCTGGAAATTAATAGATAGGATGACATTATGTTAACCATAAGAGACAGTAGAAGGGTGCAAAAGTGGTAATGCACCTCTGGGGCATTACATATAAAAATGGAATGCCTCTTAAAGGTTTATCTTTCGCATTCTGTCCTAAAATTCCGTTATATTCTGTTATAACTCTGTCATAACAGAACCTATAGCGAAATTCCGTAATGCCAATGCCAACCTGCCCATAATAAAATAATTAGTTAAAGGCAGTGGTGTAACTAAAACTGATTGGACCCCACATCAAATTTTTGAATAGGACTCTCTCACCCAGTCCTCTTATGCAGACCTCAGCCCAAACAATCAAACAAAAAAGACCTTTCTTCTCCTCCTACTGGCGTGCCCGGTCTTCATGCAATACTGTGTCTAAGTACGCACTAGACTGTGACCTGACGTCGCACAGCTTCAGATCATAATGCGCTCCCGCCCTGAAGCTGTGCCAGGACTTAGTGCAGTGCAAGCGCCCGGAAAAGAAGAACAGAAGAACCACCCTCAAAATGAATCCACTTGTCCTCCTCCCAGGCCCCTTCCTGAGTTCAGGCCCCGTAGCAGCCGCTTCCACTACTTCCATGGTAACTACTCCTCTGGGTAAAGGTGTATTCCCATTTTAAACATTGAGATATAGGTGCTGGTCCCACCTCTGGGACCTACTCCTATCTCCAGAAAGGGTCCCTGGAAGTGAAGCATGGCCACTCTTGATTCACCGCGCTCGCTTGCCTGTTTTCATAACTCTCATAGCAGTGAATGGAGAGCCCGCTACGCACATGTAGTGTGCTATCACTTTGGGGTCCCCATTATAGAGATAGGAGCAAGTCCCGCAGGTGGAAGCTGCACCTATCTGACATTGGTGACATCTGTTACACTTTTTCCACCATAAAAGTCGTATAAAGTGAGTGAGGCCATATGTAATTTTCTTAAAATTACAATTTCTATTTCATTAAAATGTATTCCACTTGATTAAAAAAAAAACATAAATTCTTCAGAAATCTGGGATGTTGCGCATAGCTTTTTTCTACGGAGCTGTATGAGGGCTCCTTTTTTTTAACGGAACGATCTGTAGTCCTTATTAATACCATTTTGGAGTCTGTATCACTTTTTTATAATTTTGTATTCAATTTTTTAGGAAGGCAAAGTGACAAATTGGCCATTTTGATTTTTATCCGTTACACTGTTCTCTATAGCGGAATAATATTTTTATATTTTAAGTACGGGGCGTTTTCAGATGCGGCGATGCCCATGGTGTTCAATTTTTTATTGTTTATTTTTTTATTATAGGAAAAGTCACCCTTGTATAATTCTGTATTGAGTATCTATCCATTACAGAATACAGCATTCAGTATTTTCCAATGCAGTGCCGCCATCTGCAGGTCTACATTGCAATATACTAGTAACTTCCTGAAAGCCTTGTACAGGCTCAGGCCTTTTACTAGTCTGGATTGCTTTCTCAGGCTGGGGAAGGCGGCCCAGGCCAGGAAGAGCGCAGCTTCCGGTTTTAGCATTCTCAGATGCTATTGTCTTATATGACCACTGCATCTTAGGGGTTAGGGGGATGAATGATCGCTACTGCTATTGCTCGTCCTTATACAGCTGCTTGCATAGCATGATCTGCTGTCCAGAAAGGATCATTTAGCTGCCTGCATCCAATGAACAAGCATTTCCATCATTCATCGGGTGATCTGCGACACCTTTAGATGGGCAGATTACAAGGAACAAGCGTTTGTAGGAACGTTCATCCCTGATAATCAGCCAGATAGTTGGGCAGTGTGAACCTGCCTTTAGGCTATGAAGAGAGGTGAGTACACAAAACAAGAGATATATATAAGTGGTGCTATCTGCAGGTCTTAACAAACTTGTTGCCAGTTAAAGGGGTTGTTCGGGCTCAGAGCTGAACCTGGGCACAACCCCATCTGCTCTCATTCACCATGAATGAGTGGGGCATTGGAGCTTATTACGCTCTGATGCTCCCCCTTGCCCAGCGCTGAATCACTCCCCGCAAGGGAATTTTCGTGAGATCTGGTTACGTCACCGGCACTAATGGGTGGGCTTTAGCACTGCCCTACCCTGTATAAACAGCGCTAAAGACCATCTATTAGAGCAGGTGACGTCACCAGCAACACTGCTAGGTGGAAGCCTCTGCCTAGCAGTGTCGAAAGGTAAACAAACAGCCTTTGCCCTGCAGATGGGGATGTGCCTAGGTTCATCTCTGTTGAAGGGAGGGAGATAAAACAGATTCTTATCCCAGAAGAATCAACTGATCATTCAAGTAAAAATCTAGCATTTTTAATCCCTGTTACTAAACCCATAGATGCAGTAGGAATACATCTCCCTGCTTGCGCCTAAAGGGAACTTAAAAGAATAAGTAATAAAATAGTATGGTATAAATTCATGGAAAATATTTAGTGTTTTTGTAAATAAGATTTTATAAAACTCTGAAATTTAGTTATCTGAAAGCTCAAAAGATAAATGACACTGCATCAGATTAGGTTGAGCACTTCTGAAAATGTTGTGAGCGCCATCTGCTGGTCAAATGTAAAAAGGGTTAGGATTTAGTTTTGAATGGAATTGAAATGGTCTAAATGGGTGTGAATAAGGATAGAAGAAGAAAAAAAAACATTATTTTAGTGAGAAGATTTTGTACATACAATGCAATGAGTCATGGCCCAACACAGAATACTTTCTTAGTTATTATTATAGTATATTCAGATGTTACCAGCATTATCTTGACTCCAGGCATGCCAGGGCGGTCACTTTAATGCAATTTGTTGTAGTACTGTAATAGGATTTATTTTTATTTTTTTGCATTAATGCCTTAAGGCTACTTTCACACTAGCGTTTTAACTGGATCCGACAGGGTTCAACAAAAACGCTTCTGTTACTGATAATATGTATTATCTGTAACATAGCCAAGACGGATCCGTCATGAACTCCACTGAAAGTCAATGGGGGACGGATCTGTTTTCTATTGTGTCAGAGTTAGGCTACTATCACACTCGCGTTTGGTGGGGATCAGTCATGGATCTGCACAGACGGATCCGTTCAGATAACACAACCGCATGCATCCGTTCAGAACAGATCCGTTAGTATTATCTTTAACATAGCCAAAACAAATCCGTCTTGAACACCATTGAAAGTCAATGGGGGACGGATCCATTGTCTATTGTGCAATATTGTGTTAGTGAAAACAGATCCGTCCCCATTGACTTACATTGTGTGTCAGGACGGATCCGTTTGGCTCAGTTTCGCCAGACAGACACCAAAACGCTGCAAGCAGCGTGTTGGTGTCAGCCTCCAAAGCGGAATAGAGGGGGAACGGAGGCAATCTGATGCATTCTGAGCGGATCGTTATCCATTCAGAATGCTTTAAGGGCAAAACTGATCCGCTTTGGACCACTTGTGAGAGCCCTAAATGGATCTCACAAACTGAAACCAAAACGCCAGTGTGAAAGTAGCCTTAAACGGATCCGTCCCCATTGACTTGCATTGTGGGTCATGACTGATCCGTCTTACTCCGCATTCCATGACAGAAAGAAAACCGCAGCTTGCTGTGGTTTTCTCTCCGGTCTGGGAACGCAACCAAACGGAACGGAATGCATTTTTGAGCATTCTGTTCTGTTCAGTTAAGTTTTTTCCCCATTGACAATGAATGGGGACAAAACGTAAGCGTTTTATTTCCGATATTGAGACCCTATGATGCATCTCAATGCCAGAAATAGAAACGCTAGTGTGAATGTAGCCTAAGTCAATCAAGATCATTTCGGCTATATCTGCATTATTTGTAAAGGGGTTAAATATAGTAAAGTAAACAGTATATCGCAAAAGTAAATTGTCTCTACTAAATGCACTCAAAAAGAAAGAAAGAAAAGTTCTGAGGTGGTAAACACTGATTATCAGCAATGTACTTAACAAACCCACACAAAAATCTGAGGTGATAGAAATGTTAGTATCTTGCTGTCTAGCGCCCCCTTCTGACTACTTAGCAAATTAACTCAAACTATTAATTTAAAAGCACTCATAAAGTTATGACATTAATTTCAGTGAGAAAAAGTCATAAAATTGACAAAGTAGTTGTGTATTAGTTTTTTATTCATTGTTGTCTCCTGAGAGGCGTAACGTTTTTACTTTTCAGTCAAGACAGCTGTATTCTTTATTAGATGATTGTTGTTATTAAAGCAGCGATATCTAATCAATATTTATTTCTCCATTTATTTTTTTGCATTCAATATTTTAGCACTATATGGGGTTGTTCACACATGTGAGGATTTTCCATCTGGATTTGGTGGTGGAAAATCTACAGCATATTACAGTAGCTGCAAAGTGGATAAGGTTTTAAAAAAAAAGGTCATCCCCTCGCTGGAGAAATAAAATCAGCACAGAAATTTGACCTGCAGTGTGGATTATAAAGACACAGGAGATCTCTTCTTTCTGCGGACTCTCACAATAGATTTCACACATTGTAATGCATAGGGGAAATAAATCTGTAACAAGATCCACATGTAGAATTTGCAGATTCTGCCTTGGATTTCACTGTAATTGCACTGATAATTTTTTAATATCCCAAACAGGTGTACTATAAAGGGGTCATTTACAAACAGATATATGCCAGCATATCTGTCGCCGATTCTGTTGCACGCCATGTTGCGGCAGAATCTGCAACTTCTTCCCCGCTCACGGCAGGTCTAAAAAAGTAGGAGTGGCATGGACAGGGAGGGGGACAGACCCGCATGCCCGTCTCATTCATCATTTTCTGAGACTGGTTTAGGCATGGAAAATGGTCTAAATGTAAGACAGCAAGGAAACTGCTTTACATTTAGAATCGTCAGTGGATACGCCTAAGTAATGTACAGTCTTCTCTATTTTGTAGAAACTCCTGCTATTAACCTGACTTTGAATTAATTAATTGGTGTTAGAAATAGCTCATATGAAATGCTAAAGCCCTCCCAAATGATGTTTAATGCACTGAAATAAATTAGTTTTACTGAAAAAAGATTTATCATTTAATCAAGACAGAAAGGTCAAATTTTGGCAAGACAAAAGTTTTGTCGCCTATAAAGAAATTGAACAACTTTACTGCAAATCCATAAATATGGCAGCAAATTAAGTAGTGGTGCTGTGAGATCCAAATTTAATATCTTGCATGACTTCCTTGAAGGACAGCATCCATGCGGTTTGGCAAGGATTCATACAATTTATTGATGAAGTCATCAGGAATAGCAAAGAAAACTGTCTTGCATGCCTCCCAGAGTTCATCAATATTCTTTGGTTTTGTCTTCCATGCTTCCTCTTTCATCCTACACCACATATGCTCAATGATGTTCATGTTTGGTGACTGGGCTGGCCAATTCTGGAGCATCTTGATCTTCTTCGCCTTAAGGAACTTTGATGTGGAGATGGAAGTATGCGATGGAGAACCATCCTGCTGCAGAATTTGGCCTTTTTTATGGTTGGGAATATAAGAGGTAGCTAAGATTTCTTGGTATTTTAGACTATTGATGTTGCCTTCCACCCTGCAGATCCCTCGCACACTCCCATACTGGATGTAACCCCAAACCATGATTTTGCCTCCACCAAACTTTACTGTTTTCTGGGTAAATCTCTGCTCCATGCAGGTTCCAATATTTGCGGCAACTGTGGTGTAATTCAACAGAAGATTCATCTAAAAATCCACCTTCTGCCACTTTTCCAGCGTCCATCCTTTTAGCAGGCTGTGGGCCTTGGCAAATGCCACACGGTTTTTCTATTGTCTTTTGTTTAGTGCTGGCTTATGGGTACTGATTCAACCATGGAGGCCATTTTGAGACAGAATCCGACAAACTGTTCTGGTTGACACAGGGACTTCAGGTGACCAGGTCTCGTGGAGCTCTGCTGCAGTAGAAAATGGGCTGGCCTTGGATTTTCGAGCCAACAAACAGTCTTCTCGAGCAGTTGTCTTGCGGGGTCGGCCTGACCTGGCCTTGTCCAAAACGTCTCCAGTTTCTTAAAATCTTTTTTTTATCCTCTGAACTTGACGCTGAGACACATTGAAGGTGTCTGCCACATCAGCAGTGGATCTGGTCTTCAGCCTCTTGATAATCAACACTTTAGTCTCCTGGTGAATCTTAGGCATGTTTGCAGAGGTCTAGTTGCAGTTAATGTGAAGGTCTAGTGTACTGGGGTTCTTTTTAAACACACCTGAGACCTAATTGATCCATTATTAGTCACAGGTGAAGCTCATATGACAAGGAGACAACACTTATGTCTTGGCAAAAATTTACCAAGCTGTGAACATTATTACAAAAGCTGTTGGGATTAAAATGACCCATTTCTTGTAACAAAATCTTGATTAGAAATATATTTTAGCGGCACTTCAGGTCAATTTGTACACAAGCGACAAGACTTTTGTCAGAGACTGTAGAGGCCGGTTCTGCATAACTTCGGCAATCCACCACCAGTGTAGGGGCGAAACCGGTCTTAATAAATGTGCCTCTAAAGCCTCATGCACACGTCCGTGGAACACGGACCGTGAGATAATGGCCTGGATTCCTGCTGAGTGCAGGAGCGCACGGCATCATTGGTTGCTATGACGCCGTGTGCTTCGTGCTGCCGCTGATGTACAGTAATACACTCGTATAGATAATACAAGTTGTATAGATAAATTGTAATACCACTTATGCGATTTACTGCATAACATGCACAAGCTGCAGGCTACAATATGTGGGATGCACCACAAATGCAATAAAAACATGCATTAGAAAACATATATCAGACATACCGCACCATGAG
This sequence comes from Bufo gargarizans, assembly GCF_014858855.1. Lineage (NCBI taxonomy): Eukaryota > Metazoa > Chordata > Amphibia > Anura > Bufonidae > Bufo > Bufo gargarizans. The sequence goes on from NC_058083.1 coordinate 494,764,656, forward strand.
AACCGCAACATATCTGCGGCAAGTCTCCATTTTGCCATGGTACATGGTGGTGATGTCTCCTATATGTCAGTACAAGGCATTGAAAAGGTTAAAAAACCAATACGAGGTGGTGACAGAAAGAGGAAACTCTTAAACAGAGAATCATACTGGATTTTCCGACTTGAAAGTCGCCAGCCTCAAGGTTTAAATAAGAAACTGGATCTAATTCTACAGTATTAACCAATGGCTTATTTCTCCTCCTTTCTTCCTCTATTTCCCATTTCCTTTAGGCTCCTTTCACACTGGCGTTTGTCGGTCCGCTCGTGAGCTCCGTTCGAAGGGGCTCGCGGGCGGACCCGAACGCCTCCGTCCAGCCCTGATGCAGTCTGAATGGAGCGAATCCCCTTGGACTGCATCGGTCTGGCGGCGTTCAGCCTCCGCTCCGCTCGCCTCCGCGCGGCCGGGCGGGCAGCTGAGCGCTGCTTGCAGCGTTCGGCTGTCCGCCTGGCCGTGCGGAGGCGAGCGGATCCGTTCGGACTTGCAGTGTAGGTCGGTGGGGGCGGATCCGCTTGAGGATGACACCATATGGCTCAGTCTTCGGGCGGATCCGTCCCCCATTGGCTTTGCGTTGGGAGTCTGAACGGATCCGCTCAGGCATCTTGCGCACTTAGAAATTTTTCTAAGTTATTAATGCAGACGGATCCGTACTGAACGGAGCCTCCGTCCGCATTGATATGATCGGATCCGCTCAGAACGGATCCGATCAAGCGCTAGTGTGAAAGTAGCCTTATATGTATTATTTTATGGACCATATGAATTGTCTTTTTGGCATGTTTTTACCTATGTACACATTTGTAGAAGGGAGGGGTTGAATTTTCAGCTGAATTTTCAGCCTGATTATCTCAGGTGAGAGACCCTCCCCCTCCTCTCTACAAAAGTAACTCACAGTGTATCTGAAACAGTCACGAGTAAGGGCTAAGATTGCATTGTGCCCGAAACATGTAGACTCTGCTTTCTGTACCTGGATTTTATACTGAATTTTCAATAAAGAAGCCTTGGATTACCACAAGTACAAGCTGGACAAAATCTCTTTTCCTCTATACTTCCAGATAATACAAGTGTATGACTGTACAGCAGCGGGCACACGGCGTCATAGCAACCAATGACACTGTGCGCTCCTGCACTCAGCAGGAATCCAGGCCGGTATCTCACGGTCCGTATTCCACGGCCTTGTGCATTAGGCACAGAGTCCTGACCTCAGCCCCATCAAATGCCCAAAAATTCTGACACCCTTCAAAATCTTGTAGAAAGCCTTCCCAGAAGAGTGTAAGCTCCATATTAATGCCCATGAATGTCAAATGAGACGTCAGTGCAGATGTCCCAATACTTTTGTTCATATTGTGTATAATATAATGATGGCATGCATATACAGGGCAAGATTAAAGGGAGGGCACCCAGGGTCTCCACCACTACATAAAATGCAGATCTGCAGGTTTGGACTGAAGATTTCCCCATTAAACCAGCAGATACCTGTGGAGGCTGAACTAAGACTCAAACAGGAGTGTTCGTGCGGTCCTCACTCCTAGCACTGTACATGGCCAGAGTGAAGAGAAGTGCAGAGCAGGGCTCGGAATGCTGTAATTACCTCTCTTGATTTAGAGGATAAATAATTACTGTGGCCAGTAGGCTATGCTGCCTCCTACTGGCACTGGAAGACCTCAGGAAGTGAGCTTGGCACGCTTCTATCATGTATGAAGACAAGGAAGGAGGAAGGAAGCATGCAGGGGCCCTTCATCCCTCCTTACATCTGGAAGTTGCTGCATGAGGGCCTCCTGCGTTCTTCGTAGGCTACTTTCACATTAGCTTTAGCAGGGTCCGGCAGACTGTTCCAGCAGGGGAACAGCATGCCGGATCCGTACTAACGATAGCCCATGTGTGCCACCGGAAGTCTGCTCCGGCCCTATTCACTATGCGGCCGCAGCGCGGCAAACATGACAAGAGGGCGCCGAATGCTGCAGTTTTTGTCCAGCCACCTCTCAGCATGTTTGCCGTGCTGTGGCCGGACTTCCGGCCCATCCCCATTATAGTGAATGGGGCCAGAGTGGACTTCTGGCGGCACACATGGGCTAGTGTTAGTACGTACCCAGAAGGCTGTTCTCCTGCCGGAACAGCCTGCCGGCCGGACCCTGCAAGCGCTATTGTGGAAGTAGCCTTATTTGGTGAGTGACTGTGGGCAGGAGGTCAAGATTCCCCTGAAACTGCTGGTTGTCTGTGTTAAAGGGGTTATCTGACTCTTTGTAACTTATTACTTGAATGGGGCTGAGCTGCACCTAGGCCACGTGACCAAAGGGTTGTGAGCAAGAAGAATGTGGCACTTAGAGGCAGTGCCGTAACTAGAGTGCTATGGGCCCCATGGCAAACTTTGGATTGGGGCTCCTCCCCCACACCATGCCCGGTTGCACCTTCTGTGTCCACAATTGTCCCTGATCACCCAGTAATGTCTCTCACTGCCCCCCAGTAGTGTCCCTCACTGCCCTCAGTAATGTCCCCAGTAGTGCCCCACCCACAGCCCCTAGTAGTGTCCCCCACTGCCCCAGTAATGTCCCCAGTAGTGTCCCCCACTGCCCCCAGTAATGTCCCCAGTAGTGTCCCCCACTGCCCTCAGTAATGTCCCACACTACCCCAGTTATGTCCCCAGTAGTGCCTCCCACAGCCTCTTGTAGTATCCCCGACCGCCCACAGTCTTCATGTAACGGAGCCCAGCATTTTCACTGTACTTAATGCCGGGCTCCGTCAGAGCGCTCATCTCATCTGCATGATATGCACTTCTCCAGTCTCTCGGCCTCCAGCATCAGGCCCCAGCAGTGCCACACTAAAACTAGTCACAAATTAAACAGGTGGGCAGAGCCTGACTAACGTAGGTTAGGCTCCACCCACCTGCTTAATATGTGACTAGTTTTAGTGTGGCACTGCCGGGGCCTGATGCTGGAGGCCGAGAGACTAGAGAAGTGCATATCATGCAGGTGAGATGAGCGCTCTGATGGGGCCCGGCATTAAGTACAGTGAAAATGCCGGGTCGCGTTACATGTGAGCGCAGCAGGCCCCCTCCCCCCGCCAGTCACGGTCGCACCCTCTGCAACCTCGACCGTTACTACCCAACTTAGACGAGTGCTGGGGCCTTCTCAAAAAACTGATCAGCAGGGGTCCCAGGTGTTGGACTCCCACTGATCAGATGCTACCTATCAACAGGATAATTCATCAGCATCATCAGTTACAAAGAGTTGAATATTCCCTTTAAGTACAGGCAGCAGATTCAGGGGAATTATGTTTCTCTATGTGCCCCTCTATTGCTCTCAAGTGCCCCTGGTGCTCACTATATCCCCTCTAAAGTGGTGTCTTTCTACCTGCCCCCACAGAGTCGCAATTGGAGGGAAGAGTTGTCCCTTATCCCATCTTACTGCAATGTCAGAGCTACGGTAACATTATTCATCCTGAGGACATTTTTACAGCTTCTGCAGCAAGCCCCCAAGGAGCCAGAGCAGAGAATGGGAGTGGTAGTGTCCTTGATGATGATGTGTCATAGTGTACTCCCTCAGGCCATCACTCTCTGGGGTCGGTGCAGTGAAGGAGGGATACCCTTTATTCCTTCAGGACACTCCCTGTAGATAGCGCTTCTGCCTGATGGTAGTTCGGGGTTAACTTGATGTTAAATATTGTGCCACGACAGGGCTTGAAATGGTTCAATGGCCAGAGTTTGGTATTAGGAGAGTCAGTAACTAGGCCAGATTAACCAAACAAAAGTCTCTCTTTACTGTGTACAAAATAGGAATTGTAGTACACCCAGCAATTATCTGTACAAAGAGCAAATTCAAATGTCCAAGCTTGAGCAAATCAGATGTTTACAGCAATTGATCTCAGATTACTCTTTCTCTTGCTACAGTCTCTAGTACTGGGATCTCTGGCTACCAACCATAATCTTTCACAATGTCCATAATTTGCACTACTATGTACAGTTCCAACAATACGAATGGCCAAACTCGTACCTAAATTGTGCAGGGTGTCTGAACTCATTATGCCTCCACTGCAGCAGGGCCTAAAAATGTTTTACGCTGATCACCCTGCTCACTAAAATGTTGTGGCCTTAGACTCCACAAATCTGGGGGGCATCAGGTATCTTAACATGTTTCCCCTATGTAGCAGCAAAGTCTGTAATGCTTTATGTTGGTTACCTTGCTGACTCTCTCTCTCTCTCTTTTGCTGTAGCCATCAAAATTCCCCCTTTCTCTCTGATGGTAGTGGAGGACATATGGAGATCTGTCTCCGGAAGCATTAAAGCTGAATGCCTGAGAAGAGGAGCACATAATGTCTCCTCCCTGCCTCCTCCTGACCCATCTTCACACTCCCTATTCCTAGAACAACTAGAATCTTTTCCTGGAACAAGAGGTAAGGGGACAGCCCACAGAGGAATGGGCCAGGATTGCTAGTCCTGGAAACATTTAGCTCATACTGGAACATTCTGAGCATACCGTGCATTACATTAGAAGAAGTGCGGGATATTACCTTAACAGTACCTTATCAAAGAGTTGCAGATACCCCTTTCCACTGGGGTACTGCATTTCCATTGCAATTGAATGTTAACTGAATCCCACCTAGTGGAGTCTGCAGGCAGCAAATATGGTCTTCAGAATAAATGGGGGAGGGAACTTGTGCATTTTGCTGTGGGTCTCTAGAAAATCTGTGACATCCCTGACTTACATAAAAGAGATAAAAAAGGAGAAACACCTCTGATAATACTAAGAGAATATTTTTGTGTTAAGTAAACCCAGACCGGTAGAAAACATTTCTGGAGTCAAGAAGAGCATCATAGCTCCATTCAGGTATCAGTGGAAAAAAGCAGCAAGGGAAGATGGATTCTATTACACAGAGTGCGTCAAATTATTTTAGACAGCACAGATGGAAATATAGTTCAATGCTTCAACATCATTTGCCTTCAAGATGTTAAATTATTGATAAGTTCTGCAAAAGATAATCCCCAAATGATATGTGGAGAAGGAATTAGAGCGTGAGAGTTGCTGAAGTGAGATGAAGTAAAACATTTAACAAGCATAGATTATCCATAGCACATCACATTTCTATAACATGTATCTAAAATGTATGATATGAATACAGCTACATCTGTGTCAAGGAAGACGTGAACCTCAGTGGTGCCTTCCTTCCCCTGAACTGTAATAACATCCAAGGGTTTGGCTGCAGTAGACATCCTCTAGTTATTATTCTTATTAAGATACCTATAGCTAATGATGAAGGTGGTGGACTGCCATAGAAACAAATACCGTAGCTTCTTGTTCTTATTTATGTTTTCAACTTTTTAATAAATACTTACCATCAAAGTATCTGGTTCAGATCTTTCCCACGGTTTCACTTCTGTGCTGGCGATGCTAGGGGGAACAGGGTACACTCTCACATATTTGGCTACATTGCAAGCATATTACGACATATGAAAATATCAGCAGTAATTGATCATATATTTGAAACTCACGTAGCTCTTCCTCCTCCAAAGCTGCTTCTTTTCAGTGTATTTGATCACCGTCCTTTGAAAATTAGGCACCCTCTAACTCTTCATATTCTCCACGCTGCTAAACTACTAATCCCAAGATTGTGGAAGGATAGATCTCCCCCTTCAATACATGACTGGCGAAAGGAAATGCATACCCTTCATAAATATGAAAAACTGAGATTTCAAAGAGCAGACAAGTTAGGGTGGGTTCACACTAGCGTGAGGGATTCCGTTATGGATTTCCGTTATAATATGGTTATAACGGAAAATAGCGGAATCCATAAGACGGAAGGACGGATCCGTTCTTCTGCCCATAGACTTGTATTATGACGGACTGCAAAACGGAAGCCTTTAAAAGGCATTCCATTTGCTCTCTGTCCTAATAGAAGTCTATGGGAAACAAAGCGGATCAGTCTGGGTCCCGTTATGCAAGACCGAATACAAAGTCCTATCAGGACTTTGTTTTCCGTCTTGCATAACGGGACCCAGGCGGATCCGTTATGCTTTCCCATAGACTTCTATTAGGATGGAAAGCAAACGGAATGCCTTATAAAGGCTTCTGTTTTTCATTCTGTCTTGGCATTCCGTTATTTTCCATTATAACCATGTTATAATGGAAAGCCCTAACGCTAGTGTGAACCCACCTTTATACCAATACACTAAAACTTAGGATGTTTGGAATTCATTTATTGAAAGCGACTTTATCACCAGGTTTCTCTGAAGCCTCTCAATCCTATAGCTATGAATCAAGTCCCTGTACCCCTGAACTTCCCTTCCCCGATTCCTTTCTCTTTCAATTCTACTGTTATATGTTGTAGGTGACATAACTTACTTGTTCTGTTATCTTTTTTCTAATAAGTACTTTTATTTAGCACTTAGGAGCATATGAGCAATAATATCGCCCTTCATACATATAGATACTACATATGAATTAGTTTGGGGTCTACAATGGTTTCTTTGACCTATCTCTTTTCTTCTTTTTCTTCTATAGTTCTAGCTATAATAATAAAGACTTTGGTCCTTATATTATTTATAATAGAGCAGGCATGCTCAACCTGCGGCCCTTCAGCTGTTGTAAAACTACAACTCCCACAATGCCCTGCTGTAGGCTGATAGCTGTAGGCTCTTTGGGCATGCTGGGAGTTGTAGTTTTGCAACAGCTGGAGGGTCGCAGGTAGAGCATGCCTGTAATAAAGGTTATTGATTAATGCTTTCTCATAGCACCGATGTGTACAATTCAATTTTTTTTTTTTATTTGACATGTTTGTATATGCTTTTATATATTATTCTTTTTTTCATATTACCTTTGCTCACTGCATTGCAATGCATATATGCTAGCCTGAAAAATTTCAAGTTACAAAAATAAAAAATGTTAATACATAGTATCTGGTTCAGTGGACTTCTTTCTTCTGCTCCTTCCTGGGAGTTTCCCTTCATCTATTCTCCTTCCGGCCTTCGTCCTGAGGTGTCCGGCGAACGAGCACAGCAGCCTAGTCTCCCCTCCTGGCGTGGAGGAACTTCACTCTTCACTAGTGTTGCTTTTGGTCTGCAGGACAATCTGGTAAGGTTCACTTGCCCACAGGCAATACCTGAGGGTTATAGAAGGCATCACACCAGGGATATCACTGTGCTTATTATCCCTGTACTGTGACATCACTGTGTTTATTATCTCTGTACTGTGACATCACTGTGTTTATTATCCCTGAACTGTGACATCACTGTGTTTATTAACCCTGTACTGTGACATCACTGTGTTTAATATCTCTGTACTGTGACATCACTGTGCTTATTATCCCTGTACTGTGACATCACTGTGTTTATTATCTCTGTACTGTGACATCACTGTGTTTATTATCCCTGAACTGTGACATCACTGTGTTTATTATCCCTGTGCTGTGACATCACTGTGTTTATTATCACTGTACTGTGACATCACTGTGTTTATTAACCCTGTACTGTGACATCACTGTGTTTATTATCACTGTACTGTGACATCACTGTGTTTATTATACCCGTTCTGTGACATCACTGTGTTTATTATCCCTGTACTGTGACATCACTGTGTGTATTATCCATGTCCTGTGACATCATGGTGTTTATTATCTCTGTACTGTGACATCACTGTGTTTATTATCTCTGTACTGTGACATCACTGTGTCTATTATCTCTGTACTGTGACATCACTGTGTTTATTATCTCTGTACTGTGACATCACTGTCTTTATTATTCCTGTACTGTGACTTCACTGTGTTTATTATCACTGTACTGTGACATCACTGTGTTTATTATACCCATTCTGTGACATCACTGTGTTTATTATCCCTGAACTGTGACATCACTGTGTTTATTATCCCTGTACTGTGACATCACTGTGTTTATTATCCCTGTACTGTGACATCACTGTGTTTATTATCCCTGTACTGTGACATCACTGTGTTTATTATCTCTGTACTGTGACATCACTGTGTTTATTGTCTCTGTACTGTGACATCACTGTGTTTATTATCCCTGTACTGTGACATCACTGTGTTTATTATCTCTGTACTGTGACATCACTGTGTTTATTATCTCTGTACTGTGACATCACTGTGTTTATTGTCTCTGTACTGTGACATCACTGTGTTTATTATCCCTGTACTGTGACATCACTGTGTTTATTATCTCTGTACTGTGACATCACTGTGTTTATTATACCCGTTCTGTGACATCAGTGTGTTTATTATACCCGTTCTGTGACATCAGTGTGTTTATTATCCCTGTACTGTGACATCACAGTACAGGGATAATAACCACAGTGATGTCACAATACAGAGATAATAAACACAGTGATGTCACAGTACAGGGAGGAATAATAAATACAGTGATGTCACATTACAGAGCTAATAACCACAGTGATGTCACAGTATAGGGATAATAAACACAGTGATGTCACAGTACAGGGTAATGAATGATGTATCACTGAGGGCAAGGACTTAAAACTTAACTTTTATTTATAATCACAATAAAATAAAATTACAACTTAGATTAAGCATCATTTACCATTGATATCTTTCTACGCACCAATTAGGATGCTTTATCCAAGTTGTAATTTTATTTTATTGTGATTATAAATAAAAGTTAAGTTTTAAGTCCTTGCCCTCAGTGATACATCATTCATTACCCTGTACTGTGACATCACTGTGTTTATTATCCCTATACTGTGACATTACTGTGGTTATTATCCCTGTACTGTGACATCACTGTGGTTATTATCCCTGTACTGTGACATCACTGTGTTTATTATCTCTGTATTGTGACTTTGTTTTCCGTCTTGCATAACGGGACCCAGGCGGATCCGTTATGCTTTCCCATAGACTTCTATTAGGATGGAAAGCAAACGGAATGCCTTTTAAAGGCTTCTGTTTTTCATTCTGTCTTGGCATTCCGTTATTTTCCATTATAACCATGTTATAATGGAAAGCCCTAACGCTAGTGTGAACCCACCTTTATACCAATACACTAAAACTTAGGATGTTTGGAATTCATTTATTGAAAGCGACTTTATCACCAGGTTTCTCTGAAGCCTCTCAATCCTATAGCTATGAATCAAGTCCCTGTACCCCTGAACTTCCCTTCCCCGATTCCTTTCTCTTTCAATTCTACTGTTATATGTTGTAGGTTACATAACCTACTTGTTCTGTTATCTTTTTTCTAATAAGTACTTTTATTTAGCACTTAGGAGCATATGAGCAATAATATCGCCCTTCATACATATAGATACTACATATGAATTAGTTTGGGGTCTACAATGGTTTCTTTGACCTATCTCTTTTCTTCTTTTTCTTCTATAGTTCTAGCTATAATAATAAAGACTTCGGTCCTTATATTATTTATAATAGAGCAGGCATGCTCAACCTGCGGCCCTTCAGCTGTTGTAAAACTACAACTCCCACAATGCCCAGCTGTAGGCTCTTTGGGCATGCTGGGAGTTGTAGTTTTGCAACAGCTGGAGGGTCGCAGGTAGAGCATGCCTGTAATAAAGGTTATTGATTAATGCTTTCTCATAGCACTGATGTGTACAATTCAATTTTTTTTTTTTTATTTGACATGTTTGTATATGCTTTTATATATTATTCTTTTTTTCATATTACCTTTGCTCACTGCATTGCAATGCATATATGCTAGCCTGGAAAATTTTAAGTTACAAAAATAAAAAATGTTAATACATAGTATCTGGTTCAGTGGACTTCTTTCTTCTGCTCCTTCCTGGGAGTTTCCCTTCATCTATTCTCCTTCTGGCTGTGTTTATTATCTCTGTATTGTGACATAACTGTGGTTATTATCCCTGTACTGTGACATCACTGTGTTTATTATCTCTGTATTGTGACATCACTGTGCTTATTATCTCTGTATTGTGACATCACTGTGGTTATTAGCTCTGTAACGTGACATCACTGTATTTATTATTCCTCCCTGTACTGTGACATCACTGTGTTTATTATCTCTGTATTGTGACATCACTCTGTTTATTATCTCTGTACTGTGACATCACTGTGGTTATTTTCTCTGTACTGTGACATCACTGTGGTTATTTTCTCTGTACTGTGACTACACTATCCACATCAATATCAACACATTTGATTTTCTGATAATAAAAATGTAATCTGATGGAACCCATAAGCAAATCAGCATTCCATTCCCCTAGCTAAGGCACTCATCCTACCAAATTGGTCCAGGACTGGTAGCCATCTTTCATAGTTAATTGGTCTTCCAGATTTCCAAGGAATAATAAGAAGGAGCTGAAAAGAATTTAACAACCATTCGAGCACTGGGTCCAAAATTTGGGGCAAATTCATTTCATCCTATTATCTGTATTGCTTGACTTGATAAATAATATAAATCTGTCTGCATGGAGCTACCAATGGGGTAAGTTAACTGCCTGTGAATTTATGCAGCTGATTATGAATTTATGAGCTGTATGGATCTGTATGCTCTAAGGCCTCCTTAATGGTAGCTGCAAACAGCTGCTATGACAGTGTCACAGCATGAAAGAGAATGGGGCTAGTAATGGTGCCCCTACCACTACATGCCCCAGACCAGTGGTGTGCCCTGCTTCTATGAGCAATACACCACTTCTAGGAGATCTTACAAGAGGCCCCCTGCATCCTGCCACTTTCAACTGTATCCATTTCCATAGTCCCTTCCCCACCATTCAGTCTAATAGGCCAAAGGACACTTTCGTCCATCTGGCTACTTGGGATTTGAGTAAAATAAATACATTTAACATACATGCTCACATAATTTGAAAGATGGGTAAAAAAAACATACGTCCATCCAGTTTAGCCTATTATCCTTCAATGTTGATCCAGAGTAAGTCAAAACACCTTCATGAGGTAAAAGCGGATTTTCCTCATATTAGAGGAGAACAGTTCCTTCCCAACTCCAAATCTGGCAATCAGGATAACTACCTGGATCAATGACCCTTCTTCAGGAACTTGAAATATTATTATGCTCCAGACATCCATTCCCTTCTTGGACTCTTGTAGTGAGTTCACCGTTGCAACCTCCTCTGGTAGAGAGTTCCATAGTCTCAACATTCTTACAGTAAAGAATCTGTAACACACCTGGAATGTTTCTGATGGAGACTGATGAAACACATCTTAGGCCAAAAGAACTTTGAGACTGTCATACTTTACTTGGATGATGTGATAGTTTATTCCAAAAGTTGTGAGGACTACCTGCAACATCTGGCTGAGTTTTTCCAGGTCCTCATCAAGCATGATCTCAAAGTAAAGCCATCCAAGTGCCACTGGCTGAAGCCCCAAGTTAAGCACCTGGGACATGTCATCAGAACTAGCTTCCACCCACTATCGTGAAAGAGGTGAGGAGTTTTGTTGGTTTTGTAGGTTACTACTACCACTTTATACCACACTTTTCACAGATTGCCAAGCCAAGAACAAGCAAAGAAGCTGAGTGAGCCACCCATCTCGGGCTTCTCAGACTACAACCAGCCATTCCGCCTCTACACAGGTGGCAGCAAAAAAAAGCCTTGGAGCTGTCCTGTCTCATGTGCAAGATGGGAAAGGGAGAGGAATTGCCTTCTCCAGCTGATCTCTCAAGGGAGCGGAACTAAATGACCAGAATTACAATTCCTTCCTACCCATATTCAGCCTTTTCGAATACATAGATTTTGGTTAGCAAATTGTTAGAAAAGAACCATAACATTAAGGCTGCTTCCACACTGGTGGTAGCTTTTTCCGGCAGGCTGTTCTGGCGGGGGAACAGCCTGCCAGATCCATGGTACCGCAGGACCACAGTATTGAGGTCTGGCCGCAGCATGGCAAACATGCCAAGAGGTGGACGAAATAAAACTACAGCTACACTGCGGTTTTTGTCCGGCCTCCTCTCGGCATGTTCACCATCCTGCGGCCGGACCTCCGGCCCACAGCCATTATAGTGAATGGGGCCGGATCGGACTTCCGGCGGCATGGTGGGCTACTGCTAGTGTAAAAGTAGCCTAACTCTTTTAGCAGCGAACCATATAGCATTAACCCTTTAGCTGTAAAGCAATGGGTCACTGCACATCCTCTTCTATGTTAGTCTAGAAGCCTTGTTTTATCTAGATTTACAAGATGTCCCCTTGTCACATTAACTTGTTCTAAATAGATCATAGACCTGTGTATTGGACTTTAAGATATTCATACATAGTTATAATGGCGGGGAAAAAATAGGGGCACTATTAGGCTACGTCTACACGACGACATTTGTGGCGCGACAATAAGTCGAGTGACAGATAGGGCACAACTACACTGCAACATTTGTAGCGCAACATTTTGTTGCACCAATGTTGTGCGACAATTTTTATAATTGCAGTCTATGGTGTCGCACTGCAACATGCAACATCCTGCGACTGCGATGCAACAGTCGCAAAAAAATCCATCTTGAATGGATTTTCAGCGACTGTTGAGTCGCAGTCGCAGCATGTTGCATGTTGCAGTGCGACACCATAGACTGCCATTATAAAAATTGTCTCCAAACAGAAAAGATGTCACCTGTGAATCACTGGATTTAACGGTACTGTAATCACTTATACGGTCTATAGAGCGCCTGTGCAGAATTGGTATCCACTAGGCTTGAGCGAATCGAGCTTTGGATCATACATAGTCACCAGGGCTGGGCCGACACAGAGGTTGGGGAGGCTCCAGACTCAGGGCGCAGTCCAGCTCTCCTAGCCTCTGGACGGCAGGCCACTGACCACATCACTGCTGCTGCCGCGCCTGCCGGGCTGGCGGCAGCGCTGGAGGACAGGAGGGAGTAGTGAGCACTTGGCACTGACTTACGTGCTCCCTCCCCGCCTCCTGGCTCGGCCCCTCCGCTGCTCTGGTCTCTGCTCAGTCGCTTGCCTGACTGGCTGCGTACAGCGCGCACTTTGACCTGACGCGTTGTACGCAGTCAGGTCACATGTGCGCCCTCTGGAGACCAGGAGCAGCACGGGCAGCAGCAGGCAGCAGCACAGTGTGTCACAACCCAGCCCAGGCCCCAGCAGGGATAGACCGTGAGAGTCTGCCGGGCAGTGAAGTAAGATAGTTTTTAAATAAAGATAATATTCTTTTCCGTCTGATCTGAGGTCTGATGAGGTTCTGGATGGGGTAAAATTACAAGGAACGCCCCGGGGAAGGGGGGCGGTATTGGGTGGGTTGGGGTGGATGATGATTAATAACAAACATATATATCTAAATGGCGTGGGGGGGGGGGGCATGACTTGAGTCATCTACTGATCAGTGATCATCAGAGCATTAGAGCTGCAGGAATAAATAACATCTAAATGTCTGGTGGGGTAGATGGGGGGGGGGGGCGCACTTGGGCAGCTCAGCCTCTGTTGGTGGTGGACCTTGTCCCAGCCCTGATAGTCACTGTATGGTGGTAATATCGGTCTTTGTATTATCTTTGTGTTGGTATGTCCTATTCATTAAGACCCTATTCTATTTGCAACCAGCACTTCAATTTCCATAACTCCCAAAGTATTGTGCAGACTGAACAGCAGTTTTTGTTCTTTTTGGATGACTATGATGTTGAATATGACACAGATCCCCAACACCCACCAGGAGGTGGAATTGTATGCCCTTCCAGATAGTCCAGGTGAAGTAGAAAGGACTTCCTCTGGCCAAAAAAGAAGATCTGAGATACTTTACTTTTATACAAATATATTCTGGGATTAAAGCAGATTCTCTATTGACGTCCTAGAGCAGAGCCATCATGTATTCAGGGCACAGTCACACATATCTCATCACTCCCATATAGATTTGGTGGAGTGCCTTGTGAGAAACTCTCTCGTCCCACTGTGAGCCTTCTGGATGCATTCTTTCACTTGTTGGGTGTCAATTAGAGAACATGATTCATATGTAAAGCAGCTTGTTTATCCTCTCGGTGGTTGGAGTAGTTTATTTTTGAAAAGTCAACTGGAAAGTTAAAAAGTGTGGGAAGTATTTAGTGATCATTGGGCAATTTTCCCAGCTGAGCTGATCTTTTAGTAACCACCCCTAATTGAGATGCAGCCATTTATACTAGTTCACATAAGACATAGAGACTCAGGGGTCTGGCTTAGAATGAAGAGTAACTAGATGCATGGAAAAATTCAAATAAATATATAAAATAATAATAATCCTAATTACAATCAACACTTAGCATTTATGGACATCTGTTTAAGAGAGAAATTATATTACAGAGCTGAACTAACCATGTAACTCAGAGATTTACCTAAACTGGTTCAACTGGAGAAGTTGCCCATAGCAGCTAATCAGATTCCAGTTGTAGTTTTTCAAAGGCCTCCAGAAGGTTAAAAGAAGCTTGATTGGTCGCTTTGAGCAACTGCACCCATTTCCTTTGTGCACATTTTTTTTATCTCCCGGATTTTATTGAGACCCATTTACAAGTTTGGGAAAGCTGAAAGTATAGCTGCAATCAGAGGCAGGGTTATTTTCTTTGTTAATATTAGAATGGGGGAAAACCAAAACATTTTCCTATGACAAAAAAAAATAATCTCCATTATGATGGTTTTCACCAAGAGTTGTTTGTTTGTTTTTGTTTTTTCCTGGTGTTTTTTTGTTTCAAGGAACACTGCAGTCAGATGCAAGTCAATAATGAAATATAAAGTACATGGTGTTTGTGGAGTTTTCTTTTGGTGTGTTTTTTGGGGGTCAGTGATGTTTGCCATATTCAGGAGAAACTGGGCAACAAACCGAGAGGTCCTTTTTCTCCTGTTACCTCTTGTGAAAATGAAAAATCTGTGGATAAAGCAAAATTTTTATAAATTTTTCATTTTGAATTCTATGAAACGCCTGTGGGGTCTAAGCACTCACTACAGACAGATAAATTCCTTGAGGGGAGTAGTTCCCAAAATTGGGTCACTCATTTGTCATTGGGTTACTTTGTTTCCATTGTAGAAGTGCTTTAGAATCTTCTCAAATACAACACGGTGCCCAAGAAACTCTCCTTCCCTTCTAAGCCTTGTAGTGTGCTCATACAGCATGTAGGGGATTCTTGTAAACTGCAGAGTAATATATATTGAGGATTTTTATTTTTTTACTGTTAACCCTTTCTGTGTTACATATAAAAATGGAAAATCTCAAAAGAAAGTGACATTTTGTAATCTCACCTCCATTTTACTTTAATTCTTGTGAAACAGGGATACCTTAAGGGTTAAAAAGTTTGTAAAATCAGTTTTGAATAATTTGAGGGTAGTTTCTAAAACGGGGTCATTTATGGGTGATTTCTATTATGTAAGTCCCTCGAAGTCACTTCATAACTGAAGTGGTCCTTAGAAAAGTCAGTTTTGTAAATTTTCTGGAAACTTTTAAAAATTGCTTCTAATATTCTAAGCCTAAAAAAAAGAAAGCAAGAAATAAAATAACACAAAATGATGCCAAAATAAAGTAAACATGTACTGAATGTTAATTAATAACTATTTTATGAGGTGTCCGTATCTGTCAGGGAAATACAAATTTAGAAGATTGAGTGAATTTTTCCATATTGTAAATTTTGGATTTTATCAATAGGTAAGGTAAAACTTATCAAGTCAAGTTTACCACTAACATGAAGTATGATGTGTCAGAAGAAAACAATCTCAGAATAAAGTAAAAATAAAGTAAAAATTAAAATGTTCCAAAGTTATTACCACATAAAGTGATAAATCAGATTTGCAATATTAGTCAGGATCAGAAAGGTGAAAAATGGCCTGAAGCGGTTAACATGTTATAAGTAAAAAATATCACCAAAATTGCAGCAAAAAGGGTAAAAAAAAAAAGGGCGGAACTCAATGTTTTTTTACTTACAAAATAACTCCCCTCAGGAAAAACTATATATGAAGGTGGCTTTAAAGAGGTTTTCCTGGTAGGTTTTCTACCATGTAAACAGATCTCTCTGCTTGCTTTCCATTGTGTATGTAGCACTTCCTGTTCATGTATTCAACCAAACCCATGATGCACTTCTTCTTTCTCTGCTCCAGCACCACCTCTAACACCCAGCCAGTTTTTAGCTCCTCCTACCAGCTAGTTACATAGACACTCCCCTATCACTGCCCTGCCCATGGACATAACATCACAGGAAATGAGAAAGAGCTGCAAGGACATGATCATGTGACCACAGCCCAGAACGGGATATAGGAGCAATAAAGGTAATATAAATGCATTACAAAATGACAGCTACCTTCATAAAGAATTATTTTACAGGATGTTGATGCAAGCCGGAAAACCCCTTTAACGGTGATAATACTGGCAAAAAGTTTTATCACATATTCACTGCATTGATGGCCGATTCCTGGGACTCCAATAATCGCAGGGTTGAGCTGTTCCTGTCACTCCCATATAGTTCAAGTAGTTGGCCAACTCACTTGGTCCCACAGGCAATGCAGCTGGGTGGGGGCAGGACACCGATCGGTGTGGGTCCCCGAAGTCGGACCTCCCTGGGTCTAACATTTATCACCTATCCAGTGAATGTTTTTGGCCAGAATACCCAAATTGGCTCTCTAGGCCAGCAATTATTTACATGAAAAGTGAATAATGGAAAACCAACCAAAGATCGGACATATGGAAAATGATTCTCCAACTAAGGAGTGAGCAGGCCAGTCTCAAAAACTGCTGATTCCCTATTAAAAATAGTCCTGCTGGTGCAACGGCCTAAAAATCAGCCTTTGTGTACAGCGCCGTAACAACAGAAGTAGTAGTCACATCAGGACCCTAGTGTCTTAGGAGGCTTAAATGCCCCCCTAACACCTAAAAAGGCATCAGTATAGATAGGTTACAGATTTTGTATTGCAATGCGGAAGCTTTAAGTTACATCTCTGAGCTTATGTTAAAGGGTCTTAGACTAAGGACAGATAATACTTTATCGCTGCCTGTTTATCACATTACTCGTTAAATACTAAAAGACAAGGAAGAAGCGCACACAACATCGAGATATACGGTGTCTCCGTCTAATAATGTGCCACTCCCTCGCTCACCACTAGATGGCAGTCTAAACACACTGTATAGGAGTAATGTTTTCATAAATTAGCAGCCATTTACTCATCTAAATGGTACATAATGCATGTGAAAACAGCTTATGGGCTTAATGGTTAAAAGTGGCAGAAATCTCCCTGGGCCAGGAATGGATTCAAAGCCTTCATTGTAGAAAATAAGGAGCAACCTGTCTTTTTTTTTTTGGGGCTTTTAGATCAGACCTTTATTAGCTTTCCTATCTAGGGCAGGTACATTTAAAAGATTGCTTATTACCCACTTTTTGGGTGGGCTTTTTTTTGGCTTTCAGAAATTCAGAAATGGCCATAAAATGTATGCGTATTTTTTATTCCTTTTTTTTTGTCATATCGCCGTTTCCTTTTCCGTTCTTCTGAATCGTCAGAAAAACAGAACGATAAACAAAAAAATAGATCCTGTATTTTAAGCATCCATTATATTCAGTGATGCACATTTTGCATCTGTTTTAGCTGTTTCCATCTGAGATTTTAGTCAGAAAAAAAAATACTTGGTGGAGGACTTTTTCTTCTGTCTATAATACCGTATCTCAGACAGAAATGGCTAAAACGGATTCAAAACGAGCATAACTAATGCTTAAAATACAGAATTTGTTTTTTTCTTTATTTTTCTCTTCTTCGGGCAGAACAGACTATGGAGAAAAAAAACTAAAAAACGCCAATCCCAGAACATGCTGAGGTTTGAACAACATCTTAAAACACCACTACAAAAAAAATAAAAAAATGCAGTTTTTTATCATTTCCTATTGGCCGACATGTAATATCTAGCTGTAGCATTTTAGGCTCTAAAAAAATATATACCCAAAAAATTATTGTGTGAGACCAGTCTGAAGAGGAAGAAGACCAATTAGTATATTAAGATAATTACAAGTGATGTGTATGGGATAGTACACTGTGCCCAGAGCAGTGAGGGAGACAGCAGGCGAGGAGTTGGTCCTAGCAACCAATCCGATTGCAGCTCTTATTTTTCACAGGCCCATTGTGAAATGAAAGCAGCAATCGAATTGGTTGCCATGGATAACTGCTTCTTTTTTAATAAATCTTCCCCAATATGTCTTGACCAGAGACACCGAGGGAAGCAATTGTAACTGATGCTCGGTCATAGTATACATTCTTAGTGTCCATTTACACATCAAAGCATGGACCCTATAGTACGGCATAGTTCTGCAGTTCTACTCCATGTAGCACCCTACAGTACCTCCTTGAGGCACTGAATCTTCCCCTAGAAGCAATTTTTTTCCTCACAGACTATGTATAAATGTGTGAGATAAAACCTCTTTGTCCCTCTATTCGATATCAGAGGCACGCGGAGATACATGAAGGAGATTTATCAAACTGGTGTAGAGGAAAACTGGCTTAGTTGCCCATAGCAACCAATCAGATTACACCTTTCATTTTCCAAAGGAGCTCTGTAAAATGAAAGGTGGAATCTGATTGGTTGCTATGGGCAACTAAGCCAGTTCTACTTTACACCAGTTTTGATAAACTTCCCCCTATGTGTCTAAAGCCGTATTATTATGTCCATACAATATAGGTCTATCCATGTGCATGAGAACCTTGGCTACTTGCACATGCGCCATTTTTTTTTTACACTTTTTTGGCTGTTGCAGTTATTTTTCTATGAGCAGCCAGATGTCCTGTTGCTATGAATGGGGTTTTCAAAGATGTCATTCAAACAAAAAATTTTTTTTTTTTAAAACACCACAGTGCAGTTTTGCTGCAGTTTCGTGGGCACAGTATCGTCGCCGCCCTTGGATCCTATGTACATAGGCATCCATTGTATATACAGAGCATAGTATTCACATTTTGGGGAATATGCAACGTTTTGATAAGTCTTTATTTCATTTTTTAGGGGAGGTAAAGTGACCAAAAATATATATATTTTTTTTTTGTGACATTGACTGTGCAGGATAAATAATATGATGTTTGAGTGGTTTAGTAGTAGGATATTTTGAATGCTGCAATACCAATTTTGTATATATTTTTTAGTGAGTTTTTTTTTATATGACAAAAATAAAGGGGAATTTTGTATGGTATTTTTGTCTTTTTATTTAATTCCAATATGTCTTTACTTTTTTTGAACATGGGCTGATTGGCGAACACATTAAACAGCTCAGCTGGTGCTGCAAGGAGGCCATGTCGCTCACTGGCGCTCCGGTGATCGCCATGGCTTTATCATACAGCTAATCATCAGGAATGCTGGACGTTGGACCCCCTGCAATCTCATATTGATGGGTTCAGTCACTTCCCCTAATAAAATTATTTTAGTAAATACTTGTATTCTTCATTAAATAAACACTCTGGAACATCTTTTTTCATAACTCTATGCTTTGTGGTTTCTCTTCTAAGCCTCCTAACGAACTAATCAACCAATTGAGTGGGAGGTGTATGCCTACTCACTCTGACGCTGTCCAATCTATGTTGACAGTGGCAGATATATAGGGATACACGCCTTTGACAAGAAGAATGGTGACACCCAGTTGTCAATTTATTCATAAATTTCTAGAAGGTATAACAGAGGAACCGCACACTGCAGAGTTGTATTTTATGAGGAAAACAGACTTTACTAAAAACGGAAGTGGTGAAACAACCTTTTTAATCACCACACATATGGGCCATATGGGCTCCAAACACATGGTTTAGCCATGTACATAAAGCCTTAGAGCAAGCTGTGAAGACTGAAGTCTATATATAAATAAATGACCACATTTAATACTTACCTGATCCGCATCACTGGGTTCCAGCTCCACCTGCGTTTCTAAAGTCCCAACTCTCCCCGCATCAACATCCATTTTGACGTGGGTGATGTGAGCGCTACAGCCAATGACTGACCACAGCAGTGACGGGTCATGGGCCACACAGGTGACTCCCAGCATTTCTAGGATGTTATTATGGGCAATCAGAGGACATTACAGGGACAGAGGTATAAGAGAAGGGAACTACAACTCCCAGCATGTCCAGACTGTTAGTATATGGCATCCGTAGACATCATAGGGAGAGGGATAAGAGGAGAGAACTACAATTCCCAGCATGTCCAGACTATTATGATGGGACATCAGTAGACCTTATAGGGCGAGGAATAAGAGGAGAGAACTACAACTCCCAACATATCCAGACAGTTATTATGGGGCATCAGTTGACATTACATGGAGAGGAATATAAAAGGAGAGACCTACAACTTCCAGCTTGACCAAACTGTTATCATAGGGAATCAGTAGACATTATAGGGAGAGGGATATGAGGAGAGAACTACAACTCCCAGAATGCCTAGACTGTTATTATGGACATTACAGGGAGTTGGTATAAGGACAGAACTACAAGTCCTAGTATTTGATGACTTATAGAGGAAGATAAACCACTAACCTCTCCACCACGCACAGCACAGTAGCTCCCCTTCCTCAGATGGTTCATCATACAGGTCCTTCACCACTTCTCAACTCTGCTGAGCATTCTCTTCCTGTACTGGTCACATGACGATGACATCATGCAGGTCCTTCACCTTCATTTATCTCTCTCCGTGTTGCCTCCCCCCCCTTTCCTGTGCGCAGCACTGGACACAGAACAGAGTCTGTTTACTGCGCCAGTACCACTGTAGGCTATACATGCGGGGCCCCCTGCTGCCACGGGTAGCGGGCCCTGAAAGTAAATAATTTGTCCTGCTCCTTCCTTTTGGCCCCACGCAACCGCAATAGTTATGCCCCTGAAATCTTATATCATTTTCTATAAAAATATTATAGATTTTAATATCCTCATTGTTCATTTTCCTAATCTCCGTAATTGCCGTCTCCACCTGGAGACACGATCGCCCAAAGAAGTTGTATCATGATTTTCTGCATGTGTTAATCTGAATCTAATAATTGCAGTACTGTCAAAGCCCACATGCTATGTCATATCACAAGTAGCGCAGCTGCGGTACTTCTAAGTGCAGGGAAGAAAGTAGGAGGAGATACGGCTCAGACGATAACAAGCTATTTTCTCATTTAGTTAATTTCTGCGATGATTTGACAATGGAAGACTTACAATGTGCACAAGATGTAAATGGCGGCTTTGTTTCACTGACTATAGCGAGCGAGGAATTAGTAGATATGTATTATATAAGACACTGAAAAAAAAAATCAGCCGCCGAGATGTTTTGACACCAGAGAATTATTATATCTTCGTATTGTGAAAATAAAATAATTAAACTGGCAATTTCATCAAAAAAGACAAAGAATTCAATAAAAAAATTCCCAGAACTTGCAGGGTTTTCTCTGTTTTGTTGCTTGCACTTATTTGAATATTATAATTGTCACCCGTCCTGATAAACAGGGGAGGATATTATTTTACCTCTATTGTTAAAGGGACAGTACACCTAAAATTAAGGGGCAACCAAGGTAACTTACGGTTCAGATAGGGGCAGAGCAGCTCTGGGTAGACTCCTCTGCCTACTCCCTTCAGGTCCAGTGGTCATGCTGTCCATAACATCTCCAAGGGTAGGGGTGGCAGGACAAGCTGTGACGGTGGAGTGTGATCAATTCTTCTTGCTGCCTCAGGTGATTGGATTGGGATTTCTTGGGACCACCAGAGAAAACTATTCCGAGGTCCGTCCTGTATTTTTACAGATCATGTGCATGTCCACCTTTAATTGCATTGTATTCCTAATTACACACATAACAAATATGTTTAAGTCTTTCAGGACACAGACTGTTTTATTATTTTTTTCTCCCTGCTTTCTAAGAGTCATAACTTTTTTACTTTTCCATTTCACACAGTCATATGGGGGCTTATTTTTGGGGGGACATGTTTAATTCACCATATCTCATGTTGGAAGATGGGAAACAATATATGTCTGGGGTGAAATAAAAAAAAAAACACAATTCTGCCATTTCTTTTTTGCTTTTACAGTGTTCACTATTAGCTAAAAATTACTTGTCAAGCTTATTCTGAAGGTCACTATGGTTACTGCAATATCACATTTATATAGTTTTTATTATGTTTTACTACTTTTGAAAAAATATAAACCTTTGAAAAAAATATATTTTTCTTTGCATTGATATATCCTGACAGAGCTTTACGGGGTTTCGTTTATTTTGCAGGGTGACTTTATGTACACTAACCCTAAGTTCACACCTGAGCGTTTTACAGCGCGTTCAAACGCGCTGTAAAACGCTCAACACGTGAAAATTAATGCTTCCCTATGGCCCTGGTTCACATTTGAGCGTTTTACAGCGCGTTTGAACGCGCTGTAAAACGCCCGACGCATAAACAAGTTCTTGAGCTTTTTTTGGGGCGTTTGTCGCGCGTTTTGGCCATAGACTCATTGGACAACACTGCAGTCAATCACACAAACGCGTGTCAAACGCGCGTTTACTATTGCAAAAAACGCGCATAAAAACATGCGACAAATACGCGCGTAAAACGCGCGTCTCAGAAACGCTCAGGTGTGAACCCAGGGTTAGGCTCATGCACACGTCTGTAGCCATTTTTGCGGTCTGCAAATTGCATATCTGTGTGTTCCACATTTTACAGAACGGAACGTCCTACCCATAATAGAACAGTCCTATCCTTGTAAAACGGACATGTTCTATTTTTTTCCGGGGCCACAGAACTGACATACGGATTCAGACAGCTGTCCGCATCCTTTGCAGCCCCACTGAAGGGAATGGATTCGCACCCGACCCGCAAAAAATGCGAATCGGATGCTGACAAAAAACACGGTCGTGTGCATGAGCCCTTAGAACTGTATCAGGCGTGCAGAGCTTCGGCCACATCATCGCTAACGAGCATTCACAGGAACGGTTGTTGGCGATGATCTGCTTGTGTAAAAGTGCCACCGCTTACCGGCAATAGCATTTCTATGGGCAATCACATTTTTTATGCATGCTAGAAAATCATTGTTTGCCAGCGGCAGATCGCGCTGTCTAATCATACTGTGCTGCCAGCGAATAATGATTCTGTATAGGGACGAGCAATGGCTTAGCGATCACTCCTCCCCATACTGTGGAGGAGATTGCTGCATGTAATAGCAGTAGTCTCCTTCACTGAGTAAGGCTACTTTCACACTAGCGTTCGATCGGATCCGTTCTGAACGGATCCGATCATAATAATGCAGACGGAGGCTCCGTTCAGAACGGATCCGTCTGCATTATTTTAGCATATAACAGCTAAGTGTGAAAATAGCCTCGTACGGATCCGTCCAGACTTTCAATGTAAAGTCAATGGGGGACGGATCCGCCTGAAGATTGAGCCATTTTGTGGCATCTTCAAACGGATCCGTCCCCATTGACTTACATTGTAAGTCTGGACGGATCCGCACGCCTCCGCACGGCCAGGCGGACACCCGAACGCTGCAAGCAGCGTTCAGCTGTCCGCCTGTCCGTGCGGAGGCGAGCGGAGCGGAGGCTGAACGCCGCCAGACTGATGCAGTCTGAGCGGATCCGCCTCCATTCAGACTGCATCAGGGCTGGACGGCTGCGTTCGGGTCCGCTCGTGAGCTCCTTCAAACAGAGCTCATGAGCGGACCGACGAACGCTAGTGTGAAAGTAGCCTAACAGGCGATTGCCAGGAAGGAACGCTTCCTGCCCGGCAATCTAATGCTCATCTGCAGGTCTAATTCAGTCCTAAGTGTGCATAAGGACATAGCCGTCAGTCACTGATAACACTTCCCCCGTGAACAATGAAGTCAGAAATAGCAGAGATGGAAATGTATAAATTGGTAAGTTATACTGACTCTTTTGCCATAAAACTATATATCAATCTGCTCAGCTCCTCCTGCTCTATAATATGCTGTCCACCTATCATCACATTGTATTTTTTGGTGACAGGTTTATTGATGATTTTGTATATTTTTATCCCCAAGCACATTAAAAAACAAACTGGGAAAAATGTATCAAAACCATTGCAAAAAAGGTCCAGTCGCCATTAGCAATTTTTCTTTTCTACCAGTTTTGTATAAATGCAGCTTGTATTAATAGCCTTTTTTTATTTCGATGTTTTAGGTATTGTTATAAAGTATATTCTATTATTTAGTAAAATAGAAATCCTCGGTGGACGTTCAGCTCAATTGTGAGTGGATAAAGCCTATAAATGTCAGTGTCCATTGTAGAAATAAGCACCTGGCAACATCTGTAGGAAAGGAGAGAATAAGTTCAGGCTGTTAGTATTGATTTTCGCTTAATAGACCAAGGACGCTATAGCCTTGTTCACACTCAGGATTGCATTACTGATTGTAAGGCCTCTTTCACACGACAGTATGTCCATTTCAGTGTTTTGCGGTCCGTTTTTCACGGATCCGTTGTTCCGTTTTTTGCTTCCGTTGTGGTTCCGTTTCCGTTCCGTTGTTCCGTTCCGTTTTTCCGTATGGCAAATACAGTATACAGTAATTTCATATAAAAAATTGGGCTGGGCATAACATTTTCAATAGATGGTTCCGCAAAAAACGGAACGGATACGGAAGACATACGGATGCATTTCCGTATGCATTCCGTTTTTTTGCGGACCCATAGACTTTAATGGAGCCACGGAACGTGATTTGCGGCCAAATATAGGACATGTTCTATCTTTAAACGGAACGGAAAAACGGAAATACGGAAACGGAATGCACACGGAGTACATTCCGTTTTTTTTGCGGAACCATTGAAATGAATGGTTCCGTATACGGACCGTATACGGACCGCAAAAAACGGCCCGCAAAACGGAAAAAAAAAACGGTCGTGTGAAAGAGGCCTAAGGCTGGTTTCACACGGGCGTTGCGGAAAAATGTGCGGGTGCGTTGCGGAAACACCCGCGATTTTTCCGCGCGAGTGCAAAACATTGTAATGCGTTTTGCACTCGCGTGAGAAAAATCGCGCATGTTTGGTACCCAAACCCGAACTTCTTCACAGAAGTTCGGGCTTGGGATTGATGTTCTGAAGATTCTATTATTTTCCCTTATAACATGGTTATAAGGGAAAATAATAGCATTCTGAATACAGAATGCATAGTACAATAGGGCTGGAGGGGTTAAAAAAAAATAAAAACGTTAACTCACCTTATCCCCATGATCGTGTAGTTCCCGGTCGGTCTCTTCTTTAGCTGTGGGCTTGGGCTGAATGACCTTTGGTGATGTCAGATCACATGCTCCAATCACATGGTCCATCACCATGGTGATGGAGCATGTGATCTGACATCACCACAGGTCCTTTAGTCACAGCTAAAGAAGAGACCGACCGGGAACTAGGCGATCATGGGGATAAGGTGAGTTAACTTTTTTTTTTTTTTTAACCCTCCCAGCACTATTATACTAAGCATTCTGTAGTCAGAATGCTATTATTTTCCCTTATAACCATGTTATAAGGGAAAATAATACAGTGAATAGACTGTCACCTAGAACCCATGCGTGGAAATCGCACCGCATCCGCACTTGCTTGCGGATGCTTGCGATTTTCACGCAACCCCATTCATTTCTATGGGACCTGCGTTACGTGAAAAACGCAGAATATAGAACATGCTGCGATTTTCACGCAACGCATAAGTGTTGCGTGAAAATCACCGCTCATGTGAACAGCCCCATAGAAATGAATGGGTCAGGATTCAGTGCGGGTGCAATGCGTTCAACTCACGCATCGCACCCGCACGGAAATCTCGCCCGTGTGAAAGGGGCCTAAGTCTAATGAAAACAAATGTTAACAAGCCGAAACTGGTCTTGCACTATTTTTTTAACAAGAAAGAGTAGTGCAGCGTCATGGAAGACCTGTAAGACTGTGAGCACTGGTTACAGTCTTACAGGTCCATAAGCTACATGATATAGCCAGAGGTGCAACTAGCCTTTCTGCTGCCTGAAGCGAAAACTGAAAAGGTGCCCCCCCAGACCCATTGGTAATTTCTTAACCTAACCCCTTTGCCACAATAAAAGTGCTCATTGCCCATGGCCCTTCTGCTGCTGCTCTTTTGCCCCTACCTGGTTTCTGCCTGAGGCGATCGCCTCACCTGGCCTCATTGGTGGTGCACCCCTGGATAGAGCTCTTAAAGGGGTATTTCCATCTGAGAAATGTACTGTATGGCATATCGATAGGATATGTCATAAATGTCCTGGATTCCACTTCTAGGATCCGATCCTTTCTCAAGAACAGGACACCACCATGAACAGAGAGCACACCGCGCATGCATGATGTTCTTTCCATTCATTGCTCTGGGACTTCTGAAAATAGTTGAGCTGGAGTTCCTCAAGCCTTATATGCAGATGTGAAGCACCATAATTTTATAGACAGCCCAATGTGAAGTCCAGTCATTAAATATCTAGTGTAGTCCTATAGTGAGGTAAGGAGCAGCATAACCGGATATTGAGCCCTGTAGAGATATATGGAGTACTATTATTTCACATACAGGCCTATACTAGTACATGGCGCAGCGGGCGGTTGCCAGCGTCTGAAGTATCCCTTACCCTTTAAGAGGTTTTTACGATATATATCCCTCTGATAGAGAAAGTTGTCAGGGCGCCAGTTGCATTGAAGCAACGAGGACATAGAGTCCCCTTTAAGTATAGTGGTGTTGGTACCCAGATGTAGGATTGCCAGAGCGGTGTAGGGTGTTCCTACCTGGATATCCTTGGATCCCAGACGTGGTCGTCCGAAGCAGGAGTGATTAGTTTGGATGATGATGGAATAATTGCGTACAGACTGGTATTGAAGTAGTTAAATGCAGCTTTACTTGAATAAACGGTAATCCAAACAGTTTCCAGACTTGGTCCTGATTCCCAGCATATTTTAGCATGAAAATGGCAGGCAATAGATTTTGCAACAAATTCCTCTCTACTGAATCTGTACTGTCTCAGCTCTGCTATGTCAGCAATATTAAATAGGAATCTTTCCTTCAGCTTGCTTTCTGTTGCAACTTCTTACTCTCTGTAGTCTGTGTCTTACTGTAATCCTAGGAACTTCTTCCTGGCTTCAATCTTACTTAGCTTGGCTTTTAGGGAGAGCTCAGTCCCACAGGGATGGGGGTCTGCTCTTCTCCCTACAGCATGGAGTACAGGAACCAACTCCTTCTAAACTAGAACGTACTCTCTCCTTAGAGGAGAGTCATTCAGCTGGAAATAGGATTCCAGACTCTGCTACCTAGCACTGCCAAGTTCGCTGCCACCTGCTGGTGAACCAGGTTATCACATGAACAATAAGAAATGCATAAGAAGAAGATGCACACTACTTGGAGGACCTGGAATAAAGGCATAAGATGACATGGTTATTGCATATACATACAGAAGGGCACAGGAGTGGCAATAGAACCCTACAATAGAACCCTATATGTAGATAATATCTGTATGGACGAGGAGCAGTACTAGTGATGCCACTCTGGCTTATGGAAAATGGCGGATTACAATGGGACATTGTAGGTTGACACACTTGGGGAGGCACATGGCTTCCCAAAATGCCCATCAATATTCCTAGGCTTCTTTAGGCCAAAACATCTGTTGCCTGGGCCCTGGATGTTTTGCCCAGTACCCAGTCCAATTGAAAACTGCCACAGGGTGCAGGAGCCGATGGCTCCTGTCCCTGTCATACACTCTGATAGGACAAAGGCTACTAGGCCTGAAGCCTATGAGGCCATAGTGCTGTGTAGGTGTTTGTGATGCGATGGAACATTGTTACTGCCTGCGGTGGGTCTCAGGCAGCGTGATAATGTGCTGCTATGATGTGACTGCCTACGTCCAGATGGGACAATTCAGGCCGCAGGCTGAAGACAGCGAAGTGAGTTTTTTAAATTTATTTTATCACTATTAGGCTACATGCACACGACCGTATGTGTTTTGCGGTCCGCAAAAACAACGGATGACGTTCCATTTTTTTCACGGATCAGTTTTTTGGGTGGACCCATTGTAATAATGCCTATCCTTGTCCGCAAACTATTTTTTTTTGCGGAGCAATGGAACGGACATACTGATGCGGACAGCACACGGTGTGCTGGCCGCGTTTTTTGCGGACCCATTGAAATGAATGGGTCCGCATCCTATCCGCAAAAAAAACCGGATCGGACACGGAAACAAAATACGGTCGCGTGCATGAGGCCTTACTGGGAACACTATAACAACTGGGACACTACAAAGGGACATTTTAAACCCTGGAGGGCACTCCATGGGGACATTATGAACACTAGGGACATTACTGGAGGAACATATTACACTACTGGGGGTACAGAATTGCTGTCCTACAGGGAACATTACAACTATTGGGGCATTAAACGGGACGCAATATTACCAATGGGGCTCTACAGTTGGGCAGTATAGATACTGGGGTGCTATAGGCAGCACTACTACTACTGTGGCCATTATAGATTGGCTTTATTACTATTAGGGCTACTATGTGGTATTATTACTACTACTGGGGGCACTGTAGGGGGGTTGTATTACTACTGGGAGTACTGTGGGGGCACCATGAGTCACCACAATATGGAGGCGGTTGTGGTACGATGAAAGCATTGAGACCACCTGCGTAGGGTCTCAGGCAGCGCAACCTGCATCAGGACACAGGTCCCACGATGATGTGACTGCCTGTGGAGACAACTCAAGCCGGAAGACTCCTGTGGTCTGCACTGAAGAGGGCACTAATTCTAATGGGTTACTCTTGGGGGAGGGGGCAATATAGGGAGTGTTATTAAAATGACAGCACTCTAGGAGAGAATTGCTATTGGCGAGACTTGTATAACACTATGGGGGACTATCTGTATGACAATATTATTTCTGCAGTATAGTTTTGGGGGGCATTGGGGAGCACGGCGGGTGTAGTATTGGGGGTTGTAGCAGAATAAAAATGTCAGGGCACGATGAGGGATAGGATGATTAAAAAGTGAGGAATCTAGCATGTCTATCTGGCAAACTTTGCAGAGACAAGATGTGGCTGAAAGATGTCATCATGGTGGTCTGCTTTCAATGGAGAAAAGAAGGAAAGAGAACATCTACATCAGAGGAGACGACTGAATATTATAGGTATGTAGTACTATATTGTCCTGGATTGGCAGCAATGAATTTAATGTCCATCTAAGGCCTCTTTCACACGACAGTATGTCCATTTCAGTGTTTTGCGGTCCGTTTTTCACGGATCCGTTGTTCCGTTTTTTGCTTCCGTTGTGGTTCCGTTTCCGTTCCGTTGTTCCGTTCCGTTTTTCCGTATGGCAAATACAGTATACAGTAATTTCATATAAAAAATTGGGCTGGGCATAACATTTTCAATAGATGGTTCCGCAAAAAACGGAACGGATACGGAAGACATACGGATGCATTTCCGTATGCATTCCGTTTTTTTGCGGACCCATAGACTTTAATGGAGCCACGGAACGTGATTTGCGGCCAAATATAGGACATGTTCTATCTTTAAACGGAACGGAAAAACGGAAATACGGAAACGGAATGCACACGGAGTACATTCCGTTTTTTTTGCGGAACCATTGAAATGAATGGTTCCGTATACGGACCGTATACGGACCGCAAAAAACGGCCCGCAAAACGGAAAAAAAAAACGGTCGTGTGAAAGAGGCCTAAGGCTGAGTTCACACGAGCGTGACAGATTTGGTCCGGATGCGTTCAGGGTGCGTTCAGTTAAACTCGCACCATTTTGCAAGCAAGTTCAGTCAGTTTTGGCTGCAATTGCGTTTAGTTGTTCAGTTTTATCCGCGCGGATGCAATGCGTTTTGATGCTTTTTTCACGCGCGTGATAAAAAACTGAAGGTTTACAAACAACATCTCCTAGCAACCATCAGTGAAAAACGCATTGCATCCGCACTTGCTTGCAGATGCAATGCGTTATTAACGCAGCCCCATTCACTTCTATGGAGCCAGGGCTGCGTGAAAAACGCAGAATATAGAACATGCTGCGATTTTAAAGCATTGCAGAAGTGATGCATGAAAAAAAATGCTCATGTGCACAGCCCCATTGAAATGAATGGGTCAGGATTCAGTGCAGGTGCAATGCGTTCACCTACTGCATTGCACCCGCGCGGAAATCTCGCCCGTGTGAACTCAGCCTAAGGCCTCTTTCACACTACAGTATGTTGAATTCAGTGTTTTGCGTTCCGTTTTTCACGGATCCGTTGTTCCGTTTTTTGCTTCCGTTGTGGTTCCGTTTCCGTTCCGTTGTTCCGTTCCGTTTTTCCGTATGGCAAATACAGTATACAGTAATTTCATATTAAAAATTGGGCTGGGCATAACATTTTCAATAGATGGTTCCGCAAAAAACGGAACGGATACGGAAGACATACGGATGCATTTCCGTATGTGTTCCGTTTTTTTTGCGGACCCATTGACTTGAATGGAGCCACGGACTGTGATTTGCGGCCAAATATAGGACATGTTCTATCTTTTCAACGGAACGGAAAAACGGAAATACGGAAACGGAATGCATACGGAACACATTCCGTTTTTTTGCGGAACCATTGAAATGAATGGTTCCGTATACGGACCGTATACGGAACGCAAAAAACGGACCGTATACGGAACGCAAAATACTGTAGTGTGAAAGAGGCCTAAATATGTCTTTAGCATTAGGGCTGGGGGAGAGTATACTGTGCAGTATCCTTTTTTTTTTTTTTACTAGTGAGTCCCAAGCTTGAGGAACAGCCCAGGCATGATGACCGGACCTGCCAACCAGGCCTATCAATGGCCTATCTACCCCTGGTTGAGCATCTACAATGTCAATTCCTGAGTATATACTTTTTTATCAGAAATTGCTTCTTTTATAAGGAGGGGGGTTCCAATAATACAGCTGTGGGAGTGCATCAATTTTATTTTGTACATGAACCTTCTGAATTTGTAAAGCGCTGCGGAATATGGTGGCGCTATATAAATATTATTACTATATAATCATACAGGATACATCAATGTCAGATTCCTTAGATGCCTACAGATGTAAAAATTGCACTTGTTCCTATTATAAGATTGCCATATAGTGACGGCCATAGGTTTTGTTTTGGCACTCACTTGAGTAAAGTAGAGGATTAAGCTGGATGCCTGACTAATTAAATGGGCTCCTGTGTCTGTATACTGAGCCCTCACCAAATACAACACTGATCATTGAAACGTAACCTTTCCATAGTAGCATGGGGGTGTTAAAATCCCCCCAACAAATGTTAGCCCAAGCTGTGAAAACCTGCATCTCTGTATGTCTCCAGTCGCCCTGACCAAATACAAACATACTAAACTTAGCACATTACCCGTCCCCTGCATGTGTTAGCTGTCCACGGTGAGGAGTCAAACGTTACGCTTTCCCTGACTACGGTGTGACGTACAAGACAACATGACATTCTCATTCCAGCTGTAAATGACAGGCGTGCACACTTTCACATTACTATGCTCATTACCTACTACAGTAAATTTCTGGGTCCATCTTTTCTCCTGCCCAAATAGTAAGTCCAGTGTGGTTTTGTCTAATCTTCCTAATTATTTACCCCCCCCCCCCATGTTTAGGTACAGTCAGTGGCGTAGCTTCAGGCGCCAGACTGCAGGGGGGCGCTGGCCGCTGGCACAAAAATATCTGAGTTTGTCGCTCTGCCTCAGCGCCGCAGAGTGAAGAGCGGTTTCAGCAGAAGGAGCGCGCGCCCTGATGAATCACCAGGGTGCGCACGGCAGTACGGCGCTTCACTGATAGGCTCCACCCACCTTACAGGCGGGAAAGATACTGCTGAGCTGGAGCAAGAAGAAGAAGATGGCTGCTGCAGTGCCCCTTCAGGACAGACTCCACAGGCAGCCTGAATGAGCGACACTGACAGTAAGTGACAGTCAGTGTCACAGAGTGACCGAGTCACTCCCTGAGTGTTAGGTGGGGTGACCAGGCGGGCAGGCGGTATATCAAGGGGTAATGCTGGTAGGCCTGGACAGCAGAGATGGGCAGATGGCATCCTCTGGGCAGTACTGTCTCTCTGGTCATCCTTCACCAGCACCCTGACTGCCACCTGCTTGGCATGGCTCTCATGGCACTTCACTACCTGGTGCTTGGCTATCAGCACTGAGTGACAGTCAGTGTCACAGTGTGACTGAGTGACTGTTAGGTGTGAGGTGACCAGGCGGTATATGAAGGGGTAATGCTGGTAGGCCTGGACAGCAGAGATGGGCAGATGGCATCCTCTGGGCAGTACTGTCTCTCTGGTCATCCTTCACCAGCACCCTGACTGCCACCTGCTTGGCCTGGCTCTCATGGCACTTCACTGCCTGGTGCTTGGCTATCAGCGCTGAGTGACTCAGTCAGTGTCACAGTGTGACTGAGTTACTGTTAGGTGTGGGGTGACCAGGCGGGCAGGCGGTATATGAAGGGGTAATACTGGTAAGCCTATGGACAGCAGAGATGGTCAGATGACATCCTCTGGGGGTTGTATCTTACATGGGACTATATGCTGGAGGGGCTGAAGGCAGGAGAGTGATGTATCTTACATGGGACTGTATTCTGGAGGAGCTGAAGGGGGAGTGATGTATTTTACATGGGACTTTATGCTGGAGGGGCTGAAGGCAGGGGAGTGATTTATCTTACATAGGACTGTATGCTGGAGGGGCTGAAGGCAGGGGAGTGATGTATTTTACATGGGACTGTTTGCTGGAGGGGCTGAAGGGGGCCATAATTATTACTATAATACAGAGAGGGCCATAATTATTACAATAATACTACAGAGGTGGCCATTATAATATTAATAATAATAACACAGAGGGGGCCATTATATATTATAATTATACAGAGGGCATTATACTTATGGGCACTACGGGTGGAGGGGAGGTCTGTTATCTGAGGATGATAGTAAAGTTGTGTGTGTTCTGAATTCTGGGGCCTCACACCCATCTACTACATTTTCTGTACTTAGAGAGTTATCACTGTGTTATCTGTGGTGTTACATAGGACTGCAGGTGACATCTACTGCATTATTTGTAAAAAAAAAAAAAGGGTGTGGTCACAGGTTGGGGGGGGCGCAATACTTGGCTTGCCCCGGCTGCTGGCAACCCACGCTACGCCACTGGGTAGGGTGCTGAATCTCCTTAAAGAGACCTGTGCTGTATGAAGACTTACTGGAAGTACTCCATGGTATGGAGGCGTATAGGCAGTGCTCCATGGGAAAATGAATATGCAAAGAGGTGTCTCCCAAGAAAAAGAACCAGCTCTCCAGTGCCACCTATTGGAAGTGGATTCCTATGAGTTTCCATACAGGACTGGTCTCGGAGATTCAGCACACTGCCTAAGCCGGTTCAAGGGCATCGCACTGAGCCAGCCAGAATCCTACTCCGTACTTATGAGGGGTAAGCACCCAAAAACCGCTGTCTACGGATGGCTATGTGGCCTGGTGATATTCCCTTGTCATGTCCCAAGGCTTGCTGGAAAGACGGATTTTGACTCATAGGAAGCCAATTCCAATAATAGTGGTGATGGCAAGATGGTTCTCCTTGGTAGGTACCTCTTTGCATATCACCCTATGGCCTCTTGCACACAAACGTTTTTTTATCTTTTTACGTTCCGTTTTTTGTGTTCCGTATACGGAACCATTCATTTCAATGGATCCGCAAAAAAAACGGAAGGTACTCCGTATGCCTTCCATTTCCCTATTTCCGTTTTTCCGTTCCATTTAAAGATAGAACATGTCCTATTATTGTCCGCATAATGGACAAGAATTGTACTGTTTAATCAGGGGCCACCTGTTCCGACTTCAAAAAACAAAATGCACACGGACGTCATCCGTATTTTTTGTGGATCCGTTTTTTGAGGACAGCAAAATAAAGAAAAAGCCATACGGTCGTGTGCAAGAGGCCTAAGCATCACAGTAAACAATTCAACAGCTTTAGCAATTAACCATAACATTAACCCTTTAGCAGTGAACCAGTGGGCCACTGCATGTACAACCTGAATTTGTGCAGTTTTTGCACTAATGAGCAGCTATACCTCATTTACATGGTACAGTTTTTAATGCATCTGTTTCCCCAAAATATAGGAATGGATAAATAGAAAAGTGAAGATTAATAAGTATTTTTTTCTTCCCTTCAGTATCCACTCTGGGTTTTGCATCAAAAACTGCACCAAACTGCTCTGTGTGAACCTTGTCTGGAAAAAAAGGAATTCCGGAAAGAATATCTGTGAAAATAATACTTTGTTGGTTGCGGTTTTGATTAGCCCCCAGCATTGAAACAATTGGACTGGGTTTCCTTAAGCTCACCGGAGGAAATGATTTTTGAGGGTCCATCCTCCATCTACATAGAATAAAATAAATGAAAATGTAAAATTTTAAGTGATTTTTATTCTTTGTTTTTATCATTACACTCACAGGACATATCATCAGTAAGGGCTCCGCTATACTATACTTCCATGTGTCTGTCACAAACATGGACCTCCGGAGGCGTCGGCCTGCCAGCTTCCTTGCTGGCGTAGATTTAGAACATTTTCGATGCTTTAGGCCTAATGCACACGGCCGTTTTTTTCAGTTTTGGCGGCTCGGATGCGGACCCATTCACTTCAATGGGGCCGCAAAAGATGCGGACAGCACTCCGTGTGCTGTCCACATCCGTTGCTCCGTTCCGTGGCCCCGCAAAAAAAAAAAAATATAACATGTCCTATTCTTGTCCACGCTTTGCGGACAAGAAAAGGCAGTTATATTAAAGGCTGCCCGTGCCGTTCTGCAGATTGTGAAACGCACACGGACGCCATCCGTGTTTTGCGGATCCGAAACACAAAACAGGTGTAGAAAATGATAAATTAGACAAGCCTGTCTGCTCCCCCTTCCCCCCTTTTTTTAAACCTGACATGAGCAGCAGGGAAAAGTCGCAGATTGTGGTGCAAATAACCTTTGGCGTATATCAGTTTGTATATGACCTCCTAAGCAGTGATGGCCAGTTCGCCATGTTCGCCAGCGAACACATGCGGGCTGCCATCTTAACTCACAAGTCCGGCGATGCACAGGTAAGCCCTTACCTGTGCTTGTGCGCGAGCCGGTGTGAAATGAAATGCAGTCACCAGGAGCAGGCAGTTCCGAGAACAGCCGCCAGGGGCCTTCATCGGGCTGTTCTCGGGACTGCCTGCACCCGGAAACCGCATTTGTTTCAGAACGGCTCGCGCACAGGCACAGGTGAGGACTTACCTGTGCCTCACCGGACTTGTGAGTTAAGATGGCAGCCCGCATGTGTTCGCCGGCGAACACGTCGAACTGGCCATCACTGTTCCTAAGTCCTGGAAAAACCTCTTTTAACCTATTTAATTATTTATTTTTTTACACCACAGTCCCTTATATACTGACCGCACGATCTCCAGAAAGATTGTTATGTAACTTAGATGTACTACAGCACAACCTTCACGCCAATAATAATTCAGTTTAACGGGTTTTACTTACCCGGTCAGTCATTAGGACGCAGTCAGGCAGATTCTTTTGACTCCTCTAATCTCAAGAGTCATTTTAATAGCCTTTACATTGTTCATTGTCGTAGCGGTCATTAACACCAAGGAGGCCCGGAGGCGGTAAGTGTATTGGTTTACCTCTAGCCGTAATGTGTAAAATACATAAGCTGCATCTTACAACCGTAAACTGTGTGCATTAAGAATTTATTTGTGTATTATACATCTATATATTGAAATATGACGTCTGTGATACATAGACTGCTCGCTTGCTGCTTTATATGTAAGCATATTTTCCATTCAGGTGTCTGGGAAAGCTGAGTGACCACAGATATGGGAGCTCTGTACAAAGTGAGAAGAGCTGCCGGTTGCAAAAATCACCAACCTGATTCTTTGTCAGAGCTCCTGCAGGAGGCATCATATTGAGGCAGGGACATACACAAGGGGTCAATGAACTCCTTTGACTATTGTTTGTTGGACTCTCATATACAGGTGAAATTCGAAAAATTTGAATATTGTGCAAAAGTTCATTTATTTCAGTAATGCAACTTAAAAGGTGAAACTAACATATGAGACTCATTACATGCAAAGCGAGATATTTCAAGCCTTTATTTGGTATAACTTAGATGATTATGGCTTACAGTTTATGAAACCCCAAAGTCACAATCTCAGGTCCCCTTTGCTCAGGGGGTATGGATTAATCAGCTGACTAGAGTGTGACACTTTAAGCCTAGAATATTGAATCTTTTCACAAAATTCTAATTTTAAGCTGCATTAATGCAACTCCTTTTAATTTGCATTACTGAAATAAAGGGACTTTTGCACGATATTCAAATTTTCACCTCTAATGTGTCACCATTAGGCCACCTGCACACATGGCGGAATACACGCCATTTTTATGTTCGGATTCCTATGCAGAAAAACCGCAGCATATTACAGTGCCAGCAAATCTCAATGTCGACTTTGCAGATTGTTTCCGTGTGGAAATTGACCTGCCGTGTGGATTTCCAAATCTGCACCGTGTCAATTATGTTTGCGGTTTTAGCTGCAGATTTCATCCATTTCCAATGAATGATGAGATCTGCTGCAAAACTGCATCAAATCCGCACCAAAAACCGATGTTAGAAATTGTGAATTTTGGTGCTGGTATGCGGCAGAGAAGTACAGTACAGACCAAAAGTTTGGACACATCTTCTCATTCAAAGAGTTTTCTTTATTTTCATGACTATGAAAATTGTAGATTCACACTGAAGGCATCAAAACTATGAATTAACACATGTGGAATGATATAAATAACAAAAAAGTGTGAAACAACTGAAAATATGTCATATTCTAGGTTCTTCAAAGTAGCCACCTTTTGCTTTGATTACTGCTTTGCACAATCTTGGCATTCTCTTGATGAGCTTCAAGAGGTAGTCACCTGAAATGGTCTTCCAACAGTCTTGAAGGAGTTCCCAGAGATGCTTAGCACTTGTTGGCCCTTTTGCCTTCACTCTGCGGTCCAGCTCACCCCAAACCATCTCGATTGGGTTCAGGTCCGGTGACTGTGGAGGCCAGGTCATCTGGCGCAGCACCCCATCACTCTCCTTGATGGTCAAATAGCCCGTACACAGCCTGGAGGTGTGTTTGGGGTCATTGTCCTGTTGAAAAATAAATGATGGTCCAACTAAACGCAAACCGGATGGAATAGCATGCCGCTGCAAGATGCTGTGGTAGCCATGCTAGTTCAGTATGCCTTCAATTTTGAATAAATCCCCAACAGTGTTGTAAGAGGCAGCCCTGATCATCCAGCAACATTTCCAACACATATATATATAGCAGACTGTCATGTTTCCCTCCAGCCACCAGAGGCCACTGTGGCTGAGTAGGACAGTGAGAGGAGTTGTTTCCAGAGGACAAAGAGTTAAGTGTTTTTCCCGGGCTGAGCAGAGAGCCTGGGCTGCAGGTGTCTGAGTACACAGGAAGAAGGACGCTGTGCACTGAGAGGGAGATCCACAGGGAAGATTAGAGTGATTTCTCCCTGCCAACCTGCTGTGACATGGTATCTGGGACATTAGAGTGTGTTTGCTCTCTGACTGACCTGATGTGTCCTGGTGTAGAAGAGAGACTGCTGTAGTGTGAGGCACTTACCAGAGGAACTGTGAGTGAATTCCAGGCCCTGCCTGATTACACGTCCAGAGCTGCTGATTATCTCTAACCAGAGTTACAGAGACTACAAAGAGAGGCCAGAGCTGAGCCACGCTGAAGCAAGCAAGCAAGCAACCAGATCGGGACCCAGACTGTATCTGCCTGCATGTGCCGGACACCGAACTGTGAGTGCACTGATGCTAACCGGAGCTAGGGCATAGTGGGATAGGATTTAGTTTAGTGCACCGTAGAGGTGCACCCCGGGTAGCGGGGACAGATAGGACGACCTAGAAGAGAGTAGCCTGCTATTGTCTGTACTTGTGTTTGTGATTCATTTGTGTTCTTTATGCAAATTTCCATTATCTTTGTTGTGAATTCTCAAGCTGTTCATATTGTAAATCTGCTTCTCCGGCAGTTAGAGTTCTCCTTTAATAAAGCCGGTTTCTACTTCAGCCTCCTTGTCTGCTGCACTGTACTTGAGTCCTGCTCTACGGTCTCTTCCACTGCTGACCGTTACAAGTGGCGCTGCGAGTGGGAGGTGCCCTCAGAGCTTGGCTGGATGGCCCCACTGAATGGTAATGAGGGGCTTGATGGTATGGTAAACTAGCATAAGGGCATTCGGGTGTAGGAACCCACGGAGTCGCCTGATAGGTTTGTTGTCGGGCTGGATAGGCAGCCTCAGTAGTATGGCGCGACTCTATCCGTTTCTCCAGGTGTGTCAACTTTTCGTGCATGGCACTCAGGGAGCTCTGCAAGTCTTGTACCACTCTGACCAGGGCTTCCTCATTTCTTGTAACCCCGGGGGGTGTAACGGTCTGGGTCCGTCTTACTCCAGAAGCATAGCCGTCTTCTTTGTTTCGCGTCACGGCCTCTGCCAAAATTTGTCGAAAGGTTAGGGTAGGGTCTACTCTGACTCGTTCCCGCAGAGCCTGTTTCAGGGGATTGCTGTAGAGCCCCAGAATAAATTGTTCCCGCAGTATCCGGTCTATGGGTCCCATGCCAGTAACCCCATCTGCCTCTTTTTTTTGTACCTCGGCCAACACTTCCTGTAGGGCTGTAGCGTACTGAGAGACACCTTCGTCTTCCCGTTGAATCCGGTAAAAAAAACTTCGCCCGGAGGTGCCCTGCACTGGCTGTTTCCCCATATATTTCTTCCAGGAATCTCACCATCTCTTGCAATGTATTGCGCGTGGCTTCTGGTTGTAGGAGAACATTTCTTCGGGCCTCACCCTCGAGAGCGGCCAAAGCAATTTCTACTTGTAGTTCTGGGCTGACATTGTAAATCCTAACAGCACTCTGTAACCTTGTCACCCAGTCTGACAGTGTCATGTTCTGGCCATCAAATTTGGGTAGCAAGTTGAACAACGTGCCAATAGGAAGGGCCCTTGCAAGGGTTCCACCATTGCCTGAGGTACTCACATTAACATCATGCACATTGCCTTCAGCCGCCTCCATCTCTGTGACTGTACCCTGCTCGCAGCGCCACTTGTAACGGTCAGCAGTGGAAGAGACCGTAGAGCAGGACTCAAGTACAGTGCAGCAGACAAGGAGGCTGAAGTAGAAACCGGCTTTATTAAAGGAGAACTCTAACTGCCAGAGAAGCAGATTTACAATATGAACAGCTTGAGAATTCACAACAAAGATAATGGAAATTTGCATAAAGAACACAAATGAATCACAAACACAAGTACAGACAATAGCAGGCTACTCTCTTCTAGGTCGTCCTATCTGTCCCCGCTACCCGGGGTGCACCTCTACGGTGCACTAAACTAAATCCTATCCCACTATGCCCTAGCTCCGGTTAGCATCAGTGCACTCACAGTTCGGTGTCCGGCACATGCAGGCAGATACAGTCTGGGTCCCGATCTGGTTGCTTGCTTGCTTGCTTGCTTGCTTCAGCGTGGCTCAGCTCTGGCCTCTCTTTGTAGTCTCTGTAACTCTGGTTAGAGATAATCAGCAGCTCTGGACGTGTAATCAGGCAGGGCCTGGAATTCACTCACAGTTCCTCTGGTAAGTGCCTCACACTACAGCAGTCTCTCTTCTACACCAGGACACATCAGGTCAGTCAGAGAGCAAACACACTCTAATGTCCCAGATACCATGTCACAGCAGGTTGGCAGGGAGAAATCACTCTAATCTTCCCTGTGGATCTCCCTCTCAGTGCACAGCGTCCTTCTTCCTGTGTACTCAGACACCTGCAGCCCAGGCTCTCTGCTCAGCCCGGGAAAAACACTTAACTCTTTGTCCTCTGGAAACAACTCCTCTCACTGTCCTACTCAGCCACAGTGGCCTCTGGTGGCTGGAGGGAAACATGACAGTCTGCTATATATATATGTGTTGGAAATGTTGCTGGATGATCAGGGCTGCCTCTTACAGTGTCACCAGCAAAGCACCCCCACACCATCACACCTCCTCCTTCATGCTTCACGGTGGGAACCAGGCATGTAGAGTCCATCTGTTCACCTTTTCTGCGTCGCACAAAGACACGGTAGTTGGAACCAAAGATCTCAAATTTGGACTCATCAGACCAAAGCACAGATTTCCACTGGTCTAATGTCCATTCCTTGTGTTCTTTAGCCCAAACAAGTCTCTTCTGCTTGTTGCCTTCTAGCAGTGGTTTCCTAGCAGATATTCTACCATGAAGGCCTGATTCACACAGTCTCCTCTTAACAGTTGTTCTAGAGATGTGTCTGCTGCTAGAACTCTGTGTGGCATTGACCTGGTCTCTAATCTGAGCTGCTGTTAACCTGCGATTTCTGAGGCTGGTGACTCGGATGAACTTATCCTCCGCAGCAGAGGTGACTCTTGGTCTTCCTTTCCTGGGACGGTCCGCATGTGAGCCAGTTTCTTTGTAGCGCTTGATGGTTTTTGTGACTGCACTTGGGGACACTTTCAAAGTTTTCCCAATTTTTCCGACTGACTGACCTTCATTTCTTAAAGTAATGATGGCCACTCGTTTTTCTTTACTTAGCTGCTTTTTTCTTGCCATAATACAAATTCTAACAGTCTATTCAGTAGGACTATCAGCTGTGTATCCACCTGACTTCTCCACTAGTGTTGATCACGAATATTCAAATTTTGAATTTTTATCGCGAATATAGGTACTTTGAAAATTCGGGAATATTTTGAATATAGTTATATATATTTGTAATTTCGAATATTCGATTTTTTTTTATTAGATTTTTTTATTTTTTTATCAGTACACATGATCCCTCCCTGCTTCTAGCTTGTGAAACCAATAAGAAGGCTGCAATATACTTGACTTTAGGAGTAGTAGTGTTTGCGAATTTTGCTCTATATTTGTTTTTTTTAATATTCGCTTTATTGCTCTATATTCTTGTTTTAGAATATTACGAATATTCGAAAAAACGAATATAGAGCAATTTAGCTAATATAGTGCTATAATCTTTTTTTTATATAGCTGTAATTTTTTTCCAATCTGAACTTCAGATGAGAAAAAAATTACAACTATTAGACAAAGAAGATTATAGCACTATATTAGCTAAATTGCTCTATATTTGTTTTTTTTCGAATATTCGCTATATTGCTATATATTCTTGTTTTAGAATATTACGAATATTCGAAAAAACTAAGTGATAGCAATATAGCGAATATTCGAAAAAATAGAATATAGAGCAATTTAGCTAATATAGTGCTATAATCTTCTTTGTCTAATAGTTGTAAGTTAAAAAATTCGCAATAAAAATTCGAATCCGAAAATTCGCATATTACACAATCATTACCTTGCCGATTTTTCTAGTAAAAAAATCGCGAATTTTTGAATTTTCGAATATTCGACGAATATTCTAAAAAATATTCGCGAAATATCGCAAATTCCAATATGACCCCTGCCGCTCATCACTATTCTCCACAACGCAACTGATGGTCCCAACCCCATTTATAAGGCAAGAAATCCCACTTATTAAACCTGACAAGGCACACCTGTGAAGTGAAAACCATTTCAGGTGACTACCTCTTGAAGCTCATCAAGAGAATGCCAAGAGTGTGCAAAGCAGTAATCAAAGCAAAAGGTGGCTACTTTGAAGAACCTAGAATATGACATATTTTCAGTTGTTTCACACTTTTTTTGTTATGTATATAATTCCACATGTGTTAATTCATAGTTTTGATGCCTTCAGTGTGAATCTACAATTTTCATAGTCATGAAAATAAAGAAAGCTCTTTGAATGAGAAGGTGTGTCCAAACTTTTGGTCTGTACTGTATATTTTAGGCATTATGGGACATTACAGATACTTGGGTACTACCGGGACACAACAACGGTCGTGTGCATGAGGCCTTAGGCTACATGCACACGAATTTAAGGGCTCCGTGCCCGTGCTGCAGACCGCAAATTGAGATCCGCAATGCATGGGCACAGACCGTGGGGCAGCCGCATGCGGATCGCGGACCCCATTCACTTGAATGGGGTCCACGATCCGTATCTGACTGTCCGCACCGCAAATAAGAAGTGCATGCACTACTTTTTGACGGTGCGGAGGCACGGCCACAAGCACCACGGAAGCACTCCGTAGTGCTTCCGTGGGGTTCCAATCCGTGCCTCCGTTCCACATCTCCGTGATTGCAGACCCATTCAAGTGAATGGGTCCGCGATCCGTGATGCGGAATGCACACAGACGGTGCCCGTGTTCTGCGGACCCGCTGTATGCAGGCCGCAATACGGCCACTGGGGGCACACGGTCGTGTGCATGTAGCCTTAAAGTGAGAAATGGGGAGGGGAGGCGGGCGTGAAGCTATTTTCTAGTCACCCCACTTGCAACCCATGTTTTTGACATCCTGGTGACACTGTGCTTACTCCTAGTACCCAATCTGAACAAGCAGAGCGGTAGTGTAAAGCATGGAGAGTGACAATGCTGCTGCCTGAGTCTCTACTGTCTTAGCCCCCAGTTATACAATGCAGCTGAGTTAATTCATAGTTTTGATGCCTTCAGTGTGAATCTACAATTTTCATAGTCATGAAAATAAAGAAAGCTCTTTGAATGAGAAGGTGTGTCCAAACTTTTGGTCTGCACTGTATATTTTAGGCATTATGGGACATTACAGATACTTGGGTACTACCGGGGCCATTATAGATTCTGGGGGCATTAAGGTGGCTATTATAGATATTGAATCTATCAAGAAAATACACACGTCGCCAACCTAGCACATCACCAGATAAAGCACCAGAAGGTAGAGGGAGACCGTGTGGCAAAGCGCTCACCTTTTGTTGTTGTGCAAATCAAGCACAAAACTGTTAGGTAGTCCTTGACTGCAGCACAGCACAATGCGGGTGAAGAAGGACAATCCCCGATGTTAAAATGCAGGAACAAAAAATTGAAAAAATGGCTGGTGCTGCCAAGGAAGGAGTATAAAAATGTTTTATTCTTTATTATAAATAGAATATCAGATAAAGGCAACTCATGTGGATGTGGACATCACATGTTCATCAGGACATGTACCTGGTACCTGGAAATGTGTTTCCTTTATCTGATATTCTGTTTTTAATTAAATAGATATACAACATATATATATACACTCACCTAAAGAATGGTGCATTATCCTGCTGGAAGTAGCCACCAGAGGATGGGTACATGGTGGTCATGAAGGGATGGACATGGTCAGAAACAATGCTCAGGTTGCCCGTGGCATTTAAACGATGGACAATTGGCACTAAGGGGCCTAAAGTGTGCCCATCCCCCACACCATTACACCACCACCAGCAGCCTGCACAGTGGTAACAAGGCATGATGGATACATGTTCTCATTCTGTTTACGCCAAATTCGGACTCTACCATTTGAATGTCTCACAGAAATCGAGACTCATCAGACCAGGCATCATTTTTCCAGTCTTCAACAGTCCAATTTTGGTGAGCTCGTGCAAATTGTAGCCTCTTTTTCCTATTTGTAGTGGAGATGAGTGGTACCCGGTGGGGTCTTCTGCTGTTGTAGCCCACCTTTCTTTCCCATTCTGACATTCAGTTTGGAGTTCAGGAGATTGTCTTGACCAGGACCACAACCCTACATGCATTGAAGCAACTGCCATGTGATTGGTTGACTAGATAATCGCATTAATGAGAAATAGA
This sequence comes from Bufo gargarizans, assembly GCF_014858855.1. Classification (NCBI taxonomy): domain Eukaryota; kingdom Metazoa; phylum Chordata; class Amphibia; order Anura; family Bufonidae; genus Bufo; species Bufo gargarizans. Next base: position 494,808,205 of record NC_058083.1, read on the forward strand.
ACAGGTGTTCCTAATAATTCTTTAGGTGAGTGTATATATATATATACATATATATATATATATATATATACATACATACATAATAAAAGAGAAAATTGTTACACTCCATATTTTTTTGTTTTTTGTTCCTACATTATAGATACTGAGAGCACAAAGGGGACCATTATTGTGGCTATTGTTGGGTGGGGACATAATATATACTCAGGGGCGTAACTAGAAGTGACTGGGCCCCACAGCAAATTTTTGTAAGGGCCCCCCTCAGCGCGCTTCGACCATAAGGGCATATGGTCGTGTGCATGGGCCCTTATTCATTTTTTTTTGTTTGGTGTGTGCGTGTGAGTGTTGGGGAGGAGTGGGGGGGGTTTATGGTCACCAAAACCATGTTTTTAGTATTTTTTATATTTTAAAAGGGAAGACTTTTTTGTTTTGTTTATTTATTTATCTTTATATAAAACATTGGCAAGGGGGGTGATAATGTCTTTAGCTTGCAGTACATGGCAGCCTCCCCTTTCTGCCCGCAGTTCTGCCATGTACTAGTGGTTATTATGGCACATATAAGCGCACACCCTCTGCATATATAAGAGCAATAAAATAAGCAGTAGTAGATGGCAGAACAGCAAGCAGGGGGGCACAGGTCAGGGCGGCACAGACAAGGGCCGGAGGGAGGGGGGCACAGACAAGGGCCGGAGGGAGGGGGGCACAGACAAGGGCCGGGGGGGGCGCAGATAAGGGCCAGGGGCTGCACTGAAAGGGCCAGGGAGGTGCACACAGGGGCCAGTACGCAGACAAAGGCAGGGGGCACAGATAAGGGCCAGGGGCCAGGGAGGCGCAGACAATGGCTAGAAATGTATGGGCCCCAGCCCCAGCCAGAGCAAATTTATGAATGCCCAGAGCAACTTCCCCATAACCCCTCCCTCAGCAGCGGCTTGTAAGACTCCTACACTCTCCACACAACGTCGGATGTCCCACTCACTCAGTATGTATGCCCCTTAGTACCCCCAAACAGTAGTTATGCTCCATTATTTCCCCTTTACAGTAGTTATGCTCCCAGGCCCAGCATCCCTTATTGCCCCCACGCCACACAGTAAAATGTTATTATTATTCCCCATTAGTGTCCACACACTAGTTATGCCAATCAATGAATGCCCATTGCCCCTTTATTGCCCCAGCCCCCACAGAGTAGCCATATTCCATTAGTACCCAACCTCAGTCAGTCACAAAGACAAAGTAGTTACAAGTTCAACTTACTAGCTACCACACTCTGGCTCTGGGCTGGCTGGGCGCTGGACTGCTGGTGCTGGACCTGACATGGATGTGGTGCTGCTCTCAGTGCTCTGCCTCTTCTTCTCTACTGCTGCCGCCTGCGCAGCTCCTCCTGTCCTCCTGGCTGCTTCGGGGCCGCAGACTTCGCTGCGCAGACAAGGGGCCCGGCGCCCAGCGTGTGTGTGAAAGTTTATTTTCAACTTGATTAATGATTCGATTCTCATTCTTCACAGCAGGCGCAGCGGCGGCCGCCCCCCCCCCCCCCCCAATGTGATCGGATCGGATCATGATCTTTCAATCATCTTTCTATTCTTACTGTCTCCAGTCTCCTGAAGTCTGCGCAGCGCGCAGACTGTATTAAGCCCGCCCACATACTGATGGTTAAGAGCAGAGCAGGGAGCGGCAGGCGGCAGCAGTAAGTGACAGGAGGCGCAGACTTCAGGAGACTGGAGACAGTAAGAATAGAAAGATGATTGAAAGATCATGATCCGATCCGATCACATTGGGGGGGGGGGGCGGCCGCCGCTGCGCCTGCTGTGAAGAATGAGAATCGAATCATTAATCAAGTTGAAAATAAACTTTCACACACACGCTGGGCGCCGGGCCCCTTGGCAGCCCGGGCCCCGAAGCAGCCGCTTCCCCTGCTTCCCTGGTAGTTACGCCACTGTATATACTATATAAATATATATATATATATATATATATATATATATATATATACTAAGAGCTCTCCAGGGGTTTCTATTTAAAGGATATGTACACCGTTGGGGTAAAAAAAAAAACATTATGATTGCATTTTACTCATTTTGGACTAAAATTTTTTTTTTCAATTAGTCTTTATTAAAAATATTGACCCATTCTGTCACAAAGGGTTAACTATTTGTCTAGCTGTGTAAATGGTACTTCACTTTGTGCTGATCATCTAATAACCCTTATCTCTAATTTACTAAGAGGTCATAAATGCTTATTTAAGCCACATTCTTATCAGTAAGGTAAGAACTGAGCTATAATCAGTTTATAATGCAAGAGAGCAGAGGTAAGGAGCCCGTCAGCTCCAGGTCTGACGGAACAAAGAGAAAATTCAGATCCCTCTGTTACAGCATCTCAGCTCTGTACAGAAAAAAGGTGCCATATTTGTAATAAAGACCAATCTAAAATAATGATTTTTAGTTAAAAATGAGTGCAACGCAATAATTTAAAAAATACCTGGATAAATCTAGTTCATAAGGTAAAAAATTATGAACAGATCCTTTATAGGCAGAGAGATGTAGACGAGAAGTGGATTAAGATATGTGATGGCTGGAAGATCTGATTGATTGTAATTTTTCTCACAAAAAATGTTTTTCTTTTTTTCTTTTTTTTTTCTCCCTCTCCCCTTGTCTCCTATTACTCTCTTTCCTCTGAAGAGGGGGTTGGGGGGAGGGGAGGGGAGGGTGGACGCATCACAGGGCTGGGGTGGGGAGAGAGGGGGGTTAGGTTGGGGGAAGAAAGAGGAAGAAAAAAGGTATTAATTATATTGAGTGTCTACTCCAACTCTCTTTTTTGTGTATTTGTTTTATATCCCAATAAAGTTGTTAAATAAAATAAAAAATATTTTTAAAAAATTGCCCTCAAAGGTGTGTACATAGCCTTTATAAAACAGAAGCTTATAAAATTCATCTTTTTTTTATGGCCATTTTTAACAGATGCAAAACGGCCATTAAAATGGATACACGGACAGAAAATGAATGCACACACTGATGCCAAATGACCATGAAAAACCGACAGTGTATCCGTTTTTAATGGGCATTTTTTGTTTTCTCTGTTGTGTGAATATAGCCTAAGAAGCAGCTTAACCACAATGTCATGAAGCTTGTAGGACTCCTCAAAATCACTTTAAATTGACCTCGCAGGCAGGATATGAGACAGGCATGGAAAGTCTCCATGAAGACAAATGCTTTAAGACAACGAAGGACAATGAGTGCACAGATTTTGTAATATGTGAGGCCATAATGATGATAATTTCCTCCATTTGACCTGTCTTGTAAAGCAACGCTGAGGGGTGAGAATGAATTAAACCTTGTTTGTTGCCTTTGTTTGGCTTTGTATTTGAGCGGTTATCTGTTATTGGTAGGCTTTGTTTTGGCTGCTGTTTATGCCAAGTCATCGCGTCTTATCCCTATGTATCCCTGTGTTTCAGCAAGGTTAAACTGCAGGCATGGCAAATGGACAGTCATTTAGTATAAGTAACTGCATAAATACAGATTAACTGCTAAAACGAAGCAAGGCAGCCTTCTGTATGGTTGTTGGGTTGACACTGATGTCTCTGTTCTTGCCGCGTTGGCTTCTGCAGACACATTGTGGTTACAGCAGACCTTAGCAATAGAGTTTGTAGCTTTTTAGTTTTTTGCAATCACCATTACAGACTTAGGCCTCATGCACACGACAGTATTTTTTTGCTGTCCGCAAAAAAGGGTTCCGTTGTTCCGTGATCCGTGTCCGTTTTTTTTTTTCGTGTGTCTTCCTTTATTTTTGGAGGATCTCCAGACATGAAGGAAAGTAAAAAAAAATCGAAGTCAAGTTTGCCATGCAAATGATAGGAAAAAAACGGACGCGGATGACAATCTTGTGTGCCTCCGTGTTTTTTCACGGACCCATTGACTTGAATGGGTCCGCAAACCGTTGTCCGTGAAAAAAATAGGACAGGTCATATTTTATTCACGGACTGGAAACACGGGTCACGGACGCGGATGACAAGCGGTGCATTAGCCGAGTTTTCCACGGACCCATTGAAAGTCAAAGGGTCCACAGAAAATCACGGAAAATGGAACAACGGACACGGGACACAACAACGGTTGTGTGCATGAGGCCTTAGGCTGCATGCACACGAACGTAAGGGCTCCGTGCCCGTGCTGAAGACCGCGAATTGCGATCCGCAATGCATGGGCACAGACCGTGGGGCAGCCGCATGCGGATCGCAGACCCCATTCACTTGAATGGGGTTCACGATCCGCATCCGACTGTCCGCACCGCAAATAAGAAGTGCATGCACTACTTTTTGACAGTGCGGAGGCACGGCCACAAACACCACGGAAGCACTCCGTAATGCTTCCGTGGGGTTCCAATCCGTGCCTCCGTTCCACATCTCTGTGATTGCAGACCCATTCAAATGAATGGGTCCGCGATCCGTGATGCGGAATGCACACAGACGGTGCCCGTGTTCTGCGGACCCGCTGTATGCAGGCCGCAATACGGCCACAGGGGGCACACGGTCATGTGCATGTAGCCTTAAAGTGAGAAATGGGGAGGGGTGGCGGGCGTGAAGCTATTTTCTAGTCACCCCACTTGCAACCCATGTTTTTGACATCCTGGTGACACTGTGCTTACTCCTAGTACCCAATCTGAACAAGCAGAGCGGTAGTGTAAAGCATGGAGAGTGACAATGCTGCTGCCTGAGTCTCTACTGTCTTAGCCCCCAGTTATACAATGCAGCTGAGTTGTAGTCAGAAATCATAGCTCTGTCCTGGGCAGCTGAAATGTGTACCACAATATATATAATTGGATGAACCTCTCTATTTGACCAGTATTTTGTAGTATGATGCTACTTATGCAAATGCATGCAACACTACTGCAACTCCATGGTGCCCAAGGAGGAAGCCCTCCTTACCCGATGAACATTTCTTAGTGAGGTCCCTTATAAAAGTGCGCGGTAAGGAGCTTGTCTTGTGGCCATAGTTCTGTGCAATGCAGACAATGGAGCGGAGTGTTTACTGACTGGGCAGAAGACCATTAGCAATTGATTGGGAAAGACGCGTCTCCGAAATGTCAATGGAAAGCTTACATGACATCTGTTTTTATGGCTCCTTCCTAATAAACTCCTCTTCAATGGCGTCTTTGTGAGGATGTCAGAGATTATTTACAAACTGAGTCAATATCCAAGATGGGTCCTTGCTCTTTGCCAGCATGAGGTCTATAGGTGCTGGAGCAATCGTACTGGGGTGTGGGATCTAAGGAGGAAGCAAGTCTTATGTACAGTGAAATTCACACGATGCAGAGATAGAAAATAGAAAATATCACCAGCAAACACACGTGGTCGCCACTTTTTTCGGATTAAAAATCCTTAATCATGTCCATGTCGTGATTAATGATTTTTAATCTGAAATGCGTCAACCGCGGTACTGCTCACGCATGCTTTTTAATGAATGACATCGGCTGCTGGAGTTTTTTTGTTTGTACAGTGTCCTGCCTACGCCAATGTAACGAGCGGGGGCGTGACTATAGAAGATGCAAAGCTTATAGTCACTCCCACCCAATATTTAAAGGGGTTATCCAAGACTATAAAATGCCCTCCCCATATGCCGGGCCCTTACACTGAATATACTTACAGATGAAAACATCCGGTATCGGGGGGGAGCAGCCAAAGGCAGGCGGTGACAGGGACGAGCCTCCCTAGCATCGCGGGTGACGCTAGGGAGGCTCGTCCCCATCACTGCCTGCCATTGGCCGCTCCCCCCTCCCGACACAGGATGTTTTCATCCGCACACGAGGAGAAGCAGCAGCGGCGCTGCGGGGACCAGGAGCAGGGAGCGGGGAGTCAGGTAAGTATATTTATTGTGAAGGGCCCGACATATGGGGGAGCTTTTTATAGTCTTGGATAACCTCTTTAAGCAAGGGACAAAAATGTCCCTCTGTTCTGTCGAAGGAGACCAGCACTGATTTTTATTTTATTTGTTTTTGTTTGTTTGCTTTTTGCATTGTTCATCGAAACAGACTTCAGAAGATGGTGCAAAGGTGCTTAAAAATTGCCATCCCTGGGGTGATTTGTGGATTTGTAATTTCCAGGTGAGCTGGGGCAGGTATTAAAATGTTCTGGCAATGCAGGGTTAAGTATTTTTCTCATTGAGCTACAGGAGCTTCAAGTTCTAATCATAAGTTCGTAAACATATTTTTCCATATAAAAATAATATAAAACATGAAAAAAATCTAGAAACATTTCACCAGAAACTTTGTATGTTAGAGGAATGATGTAATGATGAAGCAATGGGAGAAACAGATGTTGACTATTGAAAATTTTGACAAGAAATGATTAATGGATCCAACAGTTTTTCAATCATTTACTGTTCATAATATTAGTCTGGGTTCAGATGCAATGCAATGGTGTACATGATCACAACACATATAAACTAATTGCAAAAATCACCATTAGGGATGAGCGAACTTCATATTTTGAAGTTGGAGTTAGTGCTCGGGTTGGGGGTATATCCTGAATTGCGTTATGAATTCCGTTACCACGGACCATAACGCAATTCCATGACGGAATGCATAACGGAATGCCTTTAGAGACATTCGGTTATTCATTCCATCATAATAGAAGTCTATGGCCAGCATAACGGATCCGTCCGGTTTTCGTTATGCTAGAGATCTCTCTTGCATAATGGAAACCAGATGGATCCGTTATGCAGGCCATAGACTTCTATTATGATGGAATGAATAACGGAATGCCTCTAAAGGCATTCCGTTATGCATTCCTTCATGGAATTGCGTTATGGTCCGTGGTAACGGAATCCATAACGCAATTCAGCATATACACCAACCTGAACCCGAACTCAAACTTCAAAATATGAAGTTCGCTCATCCCTACTCACTATATAAATGAATGTGAGGTTCTTAGCAAATACATTTTGATCCTAATTATTTGTGCCCATCCACTACAGCAAGGTGATCTCTATCTATGCTAAATGCTACCTTTTCTGGTGCCAGCAGGCTTCCAATGAATTCAGGCAAGCAGACTCTACACGCAGTATATACTGGACCCACTCTATATACTACCTTTCCTGGGGTTAGCAGGCCTCCAAGAAAGAATACAGGGAGAGCAGGTTCCAGATTTATACCTCAGCCTGTGGGAAAGATGGGTTAGTAAAGCGTTCACGACTAGACTGGAAACACCTCCAAATGCATACTGCAAAGACAACAACCAAAGTGAGTCAGCACATTCTAAGATGCAGTCTGGGCTCAAGTATACCAGTTGTGTCCGGCTGGTTGCTTTATTCCTCAGCTGTACACAACAAATGACAACATGGCTATCCTGTGCAAAACAATCACAAATTATGGTGCATGCTACATGTGCTCAATAATTTGCAACATTTTAAGCTCCTTTCCACTTTCCTAAAGTGGTGGTGAAACACTGGAAACATGGATTATTCTGAATAGCATTCAGGGGTGGACTGGTCATAGACCCTACAGGGAAATTCCCCAGTGGGCTGATGCACAGGGAGCCCCCAAGTCCTCCTCATGGTCCCTGGCTATGTTCATAATGATCTGATGCTTTCAGCATTAATTAATGCTGGGAGCATCCAGTACGTGTGCACCTGACCAGCAGCCATAGATGCCCTCCTGAGCACAACTCTATCACATTCTAAGAGCGGTAATATAGTTGAATACTGTGGCTAGGGCAACAGTTTTTTGTGCTGCTGGGGCGGTATTTTGTGTTGCACTAAGGTACTGCAGGGCCTGCCAACTTGTGTCATCCCTGCCTACTTATGTTACCCTGTCTTCTTTCGATTTGGACCTACCTACAAAATGGGGCCACTTTTATTTAATTTTAAATTTTTATTTTTTCAGGGCCCCTTTAATTTCCCAGTCTGCCACTGATTGCATTACTGCTATGAAAATGTGAAGCTCTTTGCTCACATTTGTGATCAAAATTGTGTGGGGCCCATCTACCAGCAACAATGTGGCTTCTGCAGATGGGGAGACTGCATCAGACTTGCCTCTCCTGGACCTAGGCTTGCAAAATTCAAGGCAAGGTGGAATCCAACTATGCTATGATCTAATAAAAAGCCTTAGACAGATGGGCAGGAGTTTGTGGTCCAAAGTGAGGCATCTCCCCCTCCACCCACACACACCACAAACTTCAGAAATGTTTTCATGTTTACAAGTACAGTGTTTCCAAAATGTGTCCAGACTATCACATGGACCAAAACAATGTAATTTTGCTGTCTGGTGCTTCACCCTACCAGCTTTACACTCAGTCCAATGACGCTAAGAGGTTAGCACTGGGGTTCTGGGTATAAATCCAACCATTGGCAACATTTCCATGGAGTTTGTATATTCTTTCATGTTTCTTTAATCATATTGGGTCCTGTTCTTGTACCTTTCTGTGGATGATGAAGGTTTGCAAAAAAAAAACTGAATGCAGACTGAAGCAACCTAAAAAACTAGATGCGGCAGCAGCTGTATACACGGCTGTCTATGAAATTGACAGTAGTGTCTGCGATTAGATTGTGAGCTCCATTGAAGACAGGGGGCTGATGGGATTGGTGACAATCTTTGTACAATGCTGCAGAATATGCTGCCGCTATATAAGCAAGGGAAATGAATACTCGCACATGTGCCTGTAGTCTGTCTTACCATGGGAGGTAATTATCACCGCTGAGGGTGACTTGTGTCTTTCACACTAGACCCATGTTACTCTGTACTTGAGGCTTGCCCTGCAATAAAGTCTCCATCCAGCGTGCCCTTTGTCTATGGAGCTGTTAGCCCTGCCTCTCAGCCCTGGCTCTCAACGCCCCGCGGCATTCTTGACTGAATAGTTTCGGCCTCAAGTTTAAGCCGACTTGACCTGTCCTTTAATCCTGACCAATCTCATTCTAGGGCTAATGTACCATCAGCATCGTGTCTCTGACCACATGAGGGACACAGCAGACCAGGCTACTGGAAAACATGATAATAACGGATAATGTTCTCATTTAGTTCAAGGGCGACAGCACATAAATGTACAGTTTCACTCTCTAAAAAAATAAAAAAAATTAAATGCTACAAAGAATGAAAACTGCATAAATTGAGAGAAGAAGGCGCAGTATCCATCCCCAGGTGACGCCTGCTGACACATAGCAATGAGAGAAAAGTAGAGGCAGCTACACGAAACCATGAAACACATTAATCACAGGCCGACCGCTATGTGCAGCAATGGCAGGTGAGTCACCAGCGGAGGGGAACCTCGTCCCCAGTGACAATTCTGCTGAGGAGGAGGTATCACTGTGATCAGAGTCTATTTTAGATGAATAAAACAAAAGTAAACTAATAGCCTGATAGTGTAACAGGGAGTCGGCGACGCGCTTCCTCCTTGCAGCGCCGCCGGCATCCCGCATCTGTGCAGGAGCGAGGACGCGGCCTGCAGCCTCGTCTCCATGGGGACCAGGGGTCGGGGAGGACCTGGCCGCGCACGCCTCCTCAGCGCGGCCGGCATCCTCCTAGCGGAAAGAGGTGCTGAGCGCTGATCACAATTTATCGGCACTCAGATGGTTTGGGCTGGAATTGGGTCACGTGACTCTGGCCACGTCATGTGACCCACTTGTTCTGCTATTTAAACAGGCAGCATGCTGGCCACAGGTTGTCTGTCTGTAAATGGTCCTGCTACCCTCACCAGCATGTTCATATTGTGCCTTCTGTGTGTCCTGGACTTCGGCTCTGTTTTTGACCTCGACCTTGTGACCTCCCTGGTATTGACGTGACCTCGGCTTCTGACTCCAGATTGTGTTTTGACTTCGTTATCGGACTGCTCCCTGTGCACCCACGTGACCTCCTGGCTTTGACTTTGGCTTGTCCGACTCTGTTACAGAACTTCTGTTATCTTCTTAGGCCCCTGCACATATCTAAGCGACGGACTGCCGCCAAGTTGTACGGTTAGGACGGGCCGTGTAGGCAGAGACAGAGGTGGGGTGGAGTTTAGGGCTGCACTTCTCCCTCCCCTCCGTCCTGACAGATAGTGGCATAGTTGTAATAAACAGCAAGATCTGTCTGTCCGCCTATCTGTCTATCTCATACCTATCATCTATTATCTATCCATCTATTGTATTATCGGTCTGCCTGTGTATTATCTATCTATCTAATGTATCATCTGTCTGCTTGTCTATTTTCTATCAACATCATATCTATTCCTATCTATTTATTATGTATCAAACATTAATCTGTGTAAAATCTATTTATCAATTTTCTCTGTATCTATTTTCCTTTCATACATATCACACCTTTATACACCGTTTATATATTTACTTATTTAGGCCCTATACACATTTGTCCAGCATTAAGCAGAAAACTGAGCCAGAACTGATCCCATAGTTTTCATCTGGTCGGTTGTGATGCCGGATGCCATATAGTGCATACAGCGTTTTCTGTCCGGCGCTATCAGTGTACAGACGCCAGATCTGCGCGGCTGAAGTGCTGTGCACATATATCAGTTGTGCCCAGCTCCCAGCCTAAAATACCTGGCTGGATACAACTGATATATGGGAAGCTAGCCTTACAATTCTCTGTCTCATAACTGACATCAATTTCTCTTGTATTCAGCAGATAGTTCTTTCTTTGGTTTTCGCTCTATTTACCTATCTATCTGCAGTATCTCTTGTGCCACCCCTGCTTCTTCATAGACACTAAGTTCTGGCAGCAGAGCCCTCGCCTTTTGTCTGAATTGTTGGTTAGTTTGTACTTGTACTCTATAAATTGTAAAATACTGTGGAATATGTTGGCATATTATTACAGTGATCTAATATCTTTTTATATTGATTTCTTGTCTGTGCTCTGTCTACCTATCTATATATCTCACCTCTCAGTTATCTAATAACTCATTTCAATTTCTATTATGTATATATTTTTCTGTATATAGTTCTATCTATCTATTTATTTATTTATCTATCTATTTATTTATTTATCATCTATTTATCTATTATCTATTTATCTATATCTAATCAATAGTATCTATCTATTATCTATCTATCTATCTATTTATTTATCTATATCTAATCAATAGTATCTATCTATCTATATCTATCTATTATCTATCTATCTATTATCTATCTATATCTATTATCTATCTATCTATTATCTATCTATATCTATCTATATCTATCTATTATCTATCTATATCTATTATCTATCTATATCTATCTATCTAGCTATATATATATATATATATATATATACATATTTATTTATCTATATCTAATCTATTCTATCTATCTATTATCTATCATCTATTTATCTTTATCTATCTATCTCTCCTAACTATCTCTAATCTATATTTTATCTAATTTATCACCTATATTATAGCTACCTTATAAGTGTGTGTATATATATATATATATATATATATATATATTTATTTATTTTTCTTTCTTTCTCCCATTCTTTCTTAGTGATTTTACCTTTATGATAAAACTATCTTCTCTGCAAATAAATACTTTTGATCTGCTAAATGTAAAGCTGCATAGACAATGCTGAACACACAATCCTGTAAAACGCGTACACCGTTTTTAGCATAGCTCATCCAGTAACATTTTGGAAGAATATGTTGGAGTGCTACATTGTCTGCTACTTCTACATTTCACATCCCACCTTCTATGCTGCAGGAGGATGAGATTCTGCCTCCTCCATCAGCTTCTTCTTCACATAGGAGGAGGTGGGGTGCATTCAGCTGTTTCAGTGCAGATACAGAATATCCATTTTCTGTTATTTTCCCTGCACCTGTGTAAAATATTTGTTGAAAGCAATTGCTTAAAGCAGCAGCCTAACCCAGTACAATAGCAGTCGTCTGAGAGAAGCAGAGGTTTCTGGCCTGTCCCCAGCTCTAAGCGAGAGTGGAGACACCATACTCCATACCTACCAGTGTCCTCATTCCTCTGGATGTCTTAGATTTTATCTAAAAATTACTATTGATCCATAATCTGAGCTGTCTCTTACAAAGTTCAGGATTCCAGCAGGGAAAAAAGTGTATTACAATTCTGCACTAGCAGCTGGGTTCCCTTCTCAGAGCTTTATCATCAACTGATAGTTGAAATGGGTTATGAAACATTTTGAAGGCGGGTGGGGGGGGGGGGGGGAGTGTATTCTTTACATCCTTGCTGAATAAAGTCAGTCACTGGTATTAACAAGATATATAAAGGCAGCAGTGGAGGGATGAGAGGCCATTGCCATAACAGATACCATTCCATAGAAATTAATGAGGCATAACTTGCACTATTGTGGGGCTGTAATTCTCTGCCGGACGGGTTCTCAGCTGCGATGGAACTGCAGGGACAAGAGCAAATGTTTGGGACTTCAGTAACTACAAGCCAGGGGTGTAATAAGGGCATGCTTACACCTATAGCTCTGCAAGGTTAGGGACCAGGAAGAAAGAGAACGCATGGGCTGGGACCTGCAGGCTTAGACTTCAAAACCCACAATTCTGAGGGATAGGACTAAGGGCTCATGCACACGACCGTTGTTGTTTTGCGGTCCGTTTTTCACAGATCCGTTGTTCCGTATCTGAGATTTTTTTTTCTCTGATTTAAGTCCTCTTCCGTGCTGTTATTCCACAATACATATCCGTATAGTTTCCATATGCGATCCGTTTTTTTTGCGGATCGGAAGCAGTAACTTATTAATCACCAAACACATGAGCAATATGGGCTGGTCATAGAATTTCTACAGTATGGAGCCACAAAATACGGATGACATACGGATGTGTTCCATGTGCGTTCCATATTTTTTGCGGACCCATTGACTTGAATAGGGCCTCGGATTGCGATTTGCGGACAATAATAGGACACGGAAATACGGAAACGGAAAGCACACTGAGCACCTTCCGTTGTTTTTGCGGACCCGTTGAAGTGAATGGTTTCGCATACGGTCTGCAAAAAAAAACGGGACGGAAGCGGAAAGAAAATACATTCATGTGCATGAGCCCTTAAGGCTACATTCACATGACCGTATGAATCCACATGAGTCCACTTCTGTTCTGCAATTTTGCGGAATGGGTGCGGACCAATTCATTTCAATAGAGCCACAAAAGATGTGGATCCGCATCCGTAGTTCTTTTGCGCAGCCCCGTAAAAAAGATGGAGCATGTCCTATTCTTATCCGCAATTGCGGACAAGAATAGGCGGAACGCACATGTGCCAGTATCCGTATTTTGCGAATCCGCAAAACAATACTGTCATGTGAATGTAGCCAAAAGGATGGGCCAGGACTATTTTATCTTTGCTTAGACTTGTAGTACTTTCGTCCTGAGGAAGAGGATGGATGGGCTGAGACCTTTAGCCCATTATAAGGCATGATTACATGTAGGTCCACAATGCTGAGTAATAGAGCGAGAGGATGTTATGGTTAACGTGTATTCACACCACCATGTAGCTTTCCCTTCTTCTGATCCATCAGAACAACAGAGAAGAAAAAAAATGATCACTTATTTTGGACATCAGTTTTAAGTTTTGTCACTTCCGTCAGATATCAGTTCTTTTTGACCAGTGACTGGAACTGAAACTTATGTCAGAACGGATTCCACGGTTTTCCATGGGAGCAGTTTTGGCATCCAATGCATCTGTTGTGGTGGTCGGGGGCTGTCTGCACAGTACAGAAATATATTGCATGCAGCATTTTTCTATCCAACTACGTTCGAATGACGGATGCAGATATGTCATCAGTTTTGTCCATGTCAGGCATAAAACAACATCCAGTGTATGTGAACCAGGCCTTACAGTGCTAAGTCTGTGCTTAGACCTGTAGGCCCGTGATAGGAATAGGAAGAGAGAAGCGGATAAGCCTGAAATTGTAGTCTAATGTAAGACATGCTTTGTAGAAGAATAGGAAGAGTGAGAAAGAACTTGTGGTCTAATAAAAGACCTGCTTACAGTTGTAGTTCTTCAACGAAGAGGAATAGGAGGAGGCGATGGCGCAATACTTGTAGTCTAAGGTTAGACTTGTGCCATAAGGCCTCCTGCACACGACCATTATTTTTTTTTCGTTTACAGGCTGTTTTTTGCGTTCCGTATACGGAACCATTCATTTCAATGGTTCCGCAAAAAAAACAGAATGTACTCCATAAGCATTCCGCTTCCGTATTTCCGTTTTTCCGTTCCGTTGAAAGATAGAACATGTCCTAATATTGCCCGCAAATCACGTTCCGTGGCTCCATTCAAGTCAATGGGTCCCCAAAAAAGCGAAACACATACGGAATGTATTCCGTATTTCTTCCGTATCCGTTCCGTTTTTGCAAAACCATCTATTGAAAATGTTATGCCCAGCCCAATTTTTCCTATATAATTACTGTATACTGCATATGCCATACGGAAAAACGGAACAAACAAAAAACAGAACGGAACGGATTTGAGAAAAACGGACTGCAAAACACTGAAAAAGCCATACGGTCGTGTGCAGGAGGCCTAAGGATGTGGAATAGGAAGAGCCAATGGCGCAATACTTGTAGTCTAAGGTTAGACTTGTGCCATAAGGACGAGGAATAGGAAGAGAGAGTGGATGTACTGGTGTCTATAATCTATTACAAAGCATGCTTAGACTTGTAGTTCCACAGTATAGTGAGATGTTTAGTGCTGCCACAGGGAGTTCTCACAAGCCTTTGTTTACTCACAGTCTATAGTGTAGCAAGTTACCGAGCCTAGTTGACACAGTCTTTGCCTGCGGAAAGCAAGCGGCCCCATCCATCCCTGTAGACCGCTAAGCCAAAACAGAGGGCAAACTGCAATTAGTTGAATGTGCTCCATCATTAAAGAGCCCTGCTGAGAATTTCTGTTTAATAATGGTCTTAATTTAGTTATGATGGCAAATACTCATGTGAAAAATGTCAGCCTCTAAAACCATCTACAACCTGGATCTGCTCCAGTCCCCGTGTAATCTCATGTAATACACAAATTGCTATCACACAGCACCATCTCATCATAGAGGGTTCGGGGGCTGTTTTGTTTAAGAGCTCAGAGATGTGTTAATTAAAAATTAGCCCATAATTTGTTTGCATTTGGCATATTCATAACAAATAATTAGGATGCTACACAGTGCAAAGATGGAGTTCTATTATCAGCCCAATGTTTATTAGCTACCATCCTCAGATCTGGATACATTGTGTGCAAAGCCTGGAGGAGTCGGCATAATTATTATTTCTAGAATTACAGCAGCTTTTATTTACATCAAGAAGATAAGTATCTTGGGGTTTACTTCCAGCTGCATAGAAATACTGATCAATTCATATGGGACAGAGGAACCTTTATGGCCATCACGGAGAGTAGGGTACAACCTCAACCTCTGCAACCCTTAAAGCGGTATTCCTGTTTTTTGTGATATTGATGGCCTGTATCAGATCAGCAAGGGTCTGACTCTCGGCACCCCTGCTGGTCAGCTGTTTGAAGGGGCTGTGGCGCTGGTGCAAGACCTGCATTCTCTGGCTCTCATTCATCCAGGTCATGGTATATCAGTAGTAATAAGTCAGAGCAACTGGACTTATTGTATTTATTTTTTTCTTGAAGATGTTTTGCTAGACATCCAACTGTCTTTCTCAATTAGAGCAACTTGTAGGAGAATTCCCTGGCATTGTATGGTGCTTCAGTTATGGAGGTAAAATGTTGATTGCATTTGCATGACTGAAGCTATTAGGTGTGATTAAACTGCCATGGTAGAGGTATTAGAACAGCATTGTAAGTGGCAGACAATAGATGTTGCACTCACCACAACCACCACCACCTCTATTTAATGCCAGAGAATTCTCATACAAGCCATTCAGATGGCTAGCAAACTTATCCATGATCAGTTTATAATTCATGATCCCCCAACGTTGTCCCAGCTCACAAAGACCATATTGTGTCTTACTGTGTCCTTTCATAGCTTGGGTTCCCATATGGATGCATTCATGTTCAATGTGGCCTCGCACACTACAGTCCTGCAATGTTCACATTTGCAATGCAAACTGCACAATGAACTCGTGAAGTTATAGACATATCTGCACCCTAAGTCCTTGTCAGGACGATTGTATTAAGGGCTCATGCCCACGACCGCGTGCTGTCCGGGCCCGTGCTGCGGACCACAAATTGCAGTCCGCAAGGCACGGCACCAACCG